>NW_027141765.1:0-160000 GCF_036365525.1 Heterodontus francisci | reverse complement strand
TGCCTTTCCAGCTGAGTATTTCCAGCACTCTCTGTTTTTATTAACTCTTTTTCTCTCTCCACAGATACTGCCTGACCTGCTGAGTATTTCCAGCACTCTCTGTTTTTATTAACTCTTTTTCTCTCTCTACAGATACGGCCTGACCAGCTGAGTATTTCCAGCATTCTCTGTTTTTACTAACTCTGTTTCTCTCTCCACAGATACTGCCTGACCTGCTGAGTATTTCCAGCACTCTGTGTTTTTATTAACTCTGTTTCTCTCTCCACAGATACTGCCTGACCTGCTGAGTATTTCCAGCACTCTCTGTTTTTATTAACTCTGTTTCTCTCTCCTCAGGTACTGCCTTTCCAGCTGAGTATTTCCAGCACTCGCTGTTTTTATTAAATCTGTTTCTCTCTCCACAGATACTGCCTGACCGGCTGAGTATTTCCAGCACTCGCTGTTTTTATTAACTCTGTTTCTCTCTCCACAGATGCTGCCTGACCTGCTGAATATTTCTATCGCTCTCTGTTTTTATTAACTCTGTTTCTCTCTCCTCAGGTACTGCCTTTCCAGCTGAGTATTTCCAGCACTCGCTGTTTTTATTAACTCTGTTTCTCTCTCTCCGGACGCTGCTGACCTGCTGAGTATTTCCAGCTCTCGCAGTTTTTATTAACTCTGTTTCTCTCTCCACAGATACTGCCTGACCTGCTGAGTATTTCCAGCACTCTCTGTTTTTATCAACTCTGTTTCTCCCTCCACAGATACTGACTGACCTGCTGAGTATTTCCAGCACTCTCTGTTTTTATTAACTCTGTTTCTCTCTCCACAGATACTGCCTGACCTGCTGAGTATTTCCAGCACTCTCTGTTTTGATTAACTCTGTTTCTCTCTCCACAGATACTGCCTGACCTGCTGAGTATTTCCAGCACTCGCTGTTTTTATTAACTCTATTTCGCTCTCCACAGACGCTGCCTGACCTGCTGAGTATTTCCAGCACTCGGTTTTTATTAAATCTGTTTCTCTCCCCACAGATACTGCCTGACCTGCTGAGTATTTCCAGCACTCTCTGTTTTTATTAACTCTGTTTCTCTCTCCACAGATACTGCCTGACCTGCTGAGTATTTCCAGCACTTGCTGTTTTTATTAACTCTGTTTCTCTCTCCACAGATACTGCCTGACCTGCTGAGTATTTCCAGCACTCGCAGTTTTTATTAACTCTGTTTCTCACTCCACAGATACTGCCTGACCTGCTGAGTATTTCCAGCACTCTCTGTTTTTATTAACTCTGTTTCTCACTCCACAGATACTGCCTGACCTGCTGAGTATTTCCAGCACTCTCTGTTTTTATTAACTCTGTTTCTCTCTCCACAGACACTGCCCGACCTGTTGAGTATTTCCAGCACTCTCTGTTTTTATTAACTCTGTTTCTGTCTCCACAGATGCTGCCTGACCTGCTGAGTATTTCCAGCACTCGGTCTTTTTATTAACTCTGTTTCTCTCTCCACAGACGCTGCCTGACCTGCTGAGTATTTCCAGCACTCGCTGTTTTTATTAACTCTGTTTCTCTCTCCACAGACGCTGCCTGACCTGCTGAGTATTTCCAGCACTCTCTGTTTTTATTAACTCTGTTTCTCTCTCCACAGACAATGCCTGACCTGCTGAGTATTTCCAGCGCTCACTGTTTTTATTAACTCTGTTTCTCTCTCCACAGACAATGCCTGACCTGCTGAGTACTTCCAGCACGCTCTGTTTTTATTAACTCTGTTTCTCTCTCCACAGATACTGCCTGACCTGCTGAGTATTTCCATCACTCGCTGTTTTTATTAACTCTGTTTCTCTCTCCACAGATACTGCCTGACCTGCTGAGTATTTCCAGCACTCTCTGTTTTAATTAACTCTGTTTCTCTCTCCACAGATACTGCCTGACCTGTTGAGTACTTCCATCACTCTCTGTTTTTATTAACTCTGTTTCTCTCTCCACAGATACTGCCTGACCTGCTGAGTATTTCCAGCACTCTCTGTTTTTATTAACTCTGTTTCTCTCTCCACAGACACTGCCCGACCTGTTGAGTATTTCCAGCACTCTCTGTTTTTATTAACTCTGTTTCTGTCTCCACAGATGCTGCCTGACCTGCTGAGTATTTCCAGCACTCGGTCTTTTTATTAACTCTGTTTCTCTCTCCACAGACGCTGCCTGACCTGCTGAGTATTTCCAGCACTCGCTGTTTTTATTAACTCTGTTTCTCTCTCCACAGACGCTGCCTGACCTGCTGAGTATTTCCAGCACTCTCTGTTTTTATTAACTCTGTTTCTCTCTCCACAGACAATGCCTGACCTGCTGAGTATTTCCAGCGCTCACTGTTTTTATTAACTCTGTTTCTCTCTCCACAGACAATGCCTGACCTGCTGAGTACTTCCAGCACGCTCTGTTTTTATTAACTCTGTTTCTCTCTCCACAGATACTGCCTGACCTGCTGAGTATTTCCATCACTCGCTGTTTTTATTAACTCTGTTTCTCTCTCCACAGATACTGCCTGACCTGCTGAGTATTTCCAGCACTCTCTGTTTTAATTAACTCTGTTTCTCTCTCCACAGATACTGCCTGACCTGTTGAGTACTTCCATCACTCTCTGTTTTTATTAACTCTGTTTCTCTCTCCACAGATACTGCCTGACCTGCTGAGTATTTCCATCACTCGCTGTTTTTATTAACTCTGTTTCTCTCACCACAGATACCGCCTGACCTGCTGAGTATTTCCAGCACTCTCTGTTTTTATTAACTCTGTTTCTCTCTCCACAGATACTGCCTGACTTGCTGAGTATTTCCAGCACTCTCTGTTTTTATTAACTCTGTTTCTCTCTCCACAGATACTGCCTGACTTGCTGAGTATTTCCAGCACTCTCTGTTTTTATTAACTCTGTTTCTCTGTCCACAGATACTGCCTGAACTGCTGAGTATTTCCAGCACTCTCTGTTTTTATTAACTCTGTTTCTCTCTCCACAGATACTGCCTGACCTGCTGAGTATTTCCAGCACTCTCTGTTTTTATTAACTCTGTTTCTCTCTCCACAGATACTGCCTGACCAGCTGAGTATTTCCAGCACTCTCTGTTTTTATTAACTCTGTTTCTCTCTCCACAGATACTGCCTGACCTGCTGAGTATTTCCAGCACTCTCTGTTTTTATTAACTCTGTTTCTCTCTCCACAGATACTGCCTGACCTGCTGAGTATTTCCAGCACTCTCTGTTTTTATTAACTCTGTTTCTCTCTCCTCAGGTACTGCCTTTCCTGCTGAGTATTTCCAGCACTCGCTGTTTTTATTAAATCTGTTTCTCTCTCCACAGATACTGCCTGACCGGCTGAGTATTTCCAGCACTCGCTGTTTTTATTAAATCTGTTTCTCTCTCCACAGATACTGCCTGACCGGCTGAGTATTTCCAGCACTCTCTGTTTTTATTAACTCTGTATCTCTCTCCACAGATACTGCCTTTCCTGCTGAGTATTTCCAGCACTCGCTGTTTTTATTATATCTGTTTCTCTCTCCACAGATACTGCCTGACCTGCTGAGTATTTCCAGCACTCTCTGTTTTTATTAACTCTGTTTCTCTCTCCACAGATACTGCCTGACCTGCTGAGTATTTCCAGCACTCTCTGTTTTTATTAACTCTGTTTCTCTCTCCACAGATACTGCCTGATCTGCTGAGTATTTCCAGCACTCTCTGTTTTTATTAACTCTGTTTCTCTCTCCACAGATACTGCCTGACCTGCTGAGTATTTCCAGCACTCTCTGTTTTTATTAACTCTGTTTCTCGCTCCCCAGATACTGTCTGACCTGCTGAGTATTTCCAGCACTCTCTGTTTTTATTAACTCCGTTTCTCTCTCATCAGATGCTGCCTGACCTGCTGAGTATTTCCAGCACTCTCTGTTTTTATTAACTCTGTTTCTCTCTCCACAGATACTGCCTGACCTGCTGAGTATTTCCATCACTCTCTGTTTTTATTAACTCTGTTTCTCTCTCCACAGACACTGCCTGACCTGCTGAGTATTTCCAGCACTCGCTGTTTTTATTAACTCTGTTTCTCTCTCCACAGATACTGCCTGACCTGCTGAGTATTTCCAGCACTCGCTGTTTTTATTAACTCTATTTCGCTCTCCACAGACGCTGCCTGACCTGCTGAGTATTTCCAGCACTCGGTTTTTATTAAATCTGTTTCTCTCCCCACAGATACTGCCTGACCTGCTGAGTATTTCCAGCACTCTCTGTTTTTATTAACTCTGTTTCTCTCTCCACAGATACTGCCTGACCTGCTGAGTATTTCCAGCACTTGCTGTTTTTATTAACTCTGTTTCTCTCTCCACAGATACTGCCTGACCTGCTGAGTATTTCCAGCACTCGCAGTTTTTATTAACTCTGTTTCTCACTCCACAGATACTGCCTGACCTGCTGAGTATTTCCAGCACTCTCTGTTTTTATTAACTCTGTTTCTCACTCCACAGATACTGCCTGACCTGCTGAGTATTTCCAGCACTCTCTGTTTTTATTAACTCTGTTTCTCTCTCCACAGACACTGCCCGACCTGTTGAGTATTTCCAGCACTCTCTGTTTTTATTAACTCTGTTTCTGTCTCCACAGATGCTGCCTGACCTGCTGAGTATTTCCAGCACTCGGTCTTTTTATTAACTCTGTTTCTCTCTCCACAGACGCTGCCTGACCTGCTGAGTATTTCCAGCACTCGCTGTTTTTATTAACTCTGTTTCTCTCTCCACAGACGCTGCCTGACCTGCTGAGTATTTCCAGCACTCTCTGTTTTTATTAACTCTGTTTCTCTCTCCACAGACAATGCCTGACCTGCTGAGTATTTCCAGCGCTCACTGTTTTTATTAACTCTGTTTCTCTCTCCACAGACAATGCCTGACCTGCTGAGTACTTCCAGCACGCTCTGTTTTTATTAACTCTGTTTCTCTCTCCACAGATACTGCCTGACCTGCTGAGTATTTCCATCACTCGCTGTTTTTATTAACTCTGTTTCTCTCTCCACAGATACTGCCTGACCTGCTGAGTATTTCCAGCACTCTCTGTTTTAATTAACTCTGTTTCTCTCTCCACAGATACTGCCTGACCTGTTGAGTACTTCCATCACTCTCTGTTTTTATTAACTCTGTTTCTCTCTCCACAGATACTGCCTGACCTGCTGAGTATTTCCATCACTCTCTGTTTTTATTAACTCTGTTTCTCTCTCCACAGATACTGCCTGACCTGCTGAGTATTTCCATCACTCGCTGTTTTTATTAACTCTGTTTCTCTCACCACAGATACCGCCTGACCTGCTGAGTATTTCCAGCACTCTCTGTTTTTATTAACTCTGTTTCTCTCTCCACAGATACTGCCTGACTTGCTGAGTATTTCCAGCACTCTCTGTTTTTATTAACTCTGTTTCTCTCTCCACAGATACTGCCTGACTTGCTGAGTATTTCCAGCACTCTCTGTTTTTATTAACTCTGTTTCTCTGTCCACAGATACTGCCTGAACTGCTGAGTATTTCCAGCACTCTCTGTTTTTATTAACTCTGTTTCTCTCTCCACAGATACTGCCTGACCTGCTGAGTATTTCCAGCACTCTCTGTTTTTATTAACTCTGTTTCTCTCTCCACAGATACTGCCTGACCAGCTGAGTATTTCCAGCACTCTCTGTTTTTATTAACTCTGTTTCTCTCTCCACAGATACTGCCTGACCTGCTGAGTATTTCCAGCACTCTCTGTTTTTATTAACTCTGTTTCTCTCTCCACAGATACTGCCTGACCTGCTGAGTATTTCCAGCACTCTCTGTTTTTATTAACTCTGTTTCTCTCTCCTCAGGTACTGCCTTTCCTGCTGAGTATTTCCAGCACTCGCTGTTTTTATTAAATCTGTTTCTCTCTCCACAGATACTGCCTGACCGGCTGAGTATTTCCAGCACTCGCTGTTTTTATTAAATCTGTTTCTCTCTCCACAGATACTGCCTGACCGGCTGAGTATTTCCAGCACTCTCTGTTTTTATTAACTCTGTATCTCTCTCCACAGATACTGCCTTTCCTGCTGAGTATTTCCAGCACTCGCTGTTTTTATTATATCTGTTTCTCTCTCCACAGATACTGCCTGACCTGCTGAGTATTTCCAGCACTCTCTGTTTTTATTAACTCTGTTTCTCTCTCCACAGATACTGCCTGACCTGCTGAGTATTTCCAGCACTCTCTGTTTTTATTAACTCTGTTTCTCGCTCCCCAGATACTGTCTGACCTGCTGAGTATTTCCAGCACTCTCTGTTTTTATTAACTCCGTTTCTCTCTCATCAGATGCTGCCTGACCTGCTGAGTATTTCCAGCACTCTCTGTTTTTATTAACTCTGTTTCTCTCTCCACAGATACTGCCTGACCTGCTGAGTATTTCCAGCACTCTCTGTTTTTATTAACTCTGTTTCTCTCTCCACAGATACTGCCTGACCTGCTGAGTATTTCCAGCACTCTCTGTTTTTATTAACTCTGTTTCTCGCTCCCCAGATACTGTCTGACCTGCTGAGTATTTCCAGCACTCTCTGTTTTTATTAACTCCGTTTCTCTCTCATCAGATGCTGCCTGACCTGCTGAGTATTTCCAGCACTCTCTGTTTTTATTAACTCTGTTTCTCTCTCCACAGATACTGCCTGACCTGCTGAGTATTTCCATCACTCTCTGTTTTTATTAACTCTGTTTCTCTCTCCACAGACACTGCCTGACCTGCTGAGTATTTCCAGCACTCGCTGTTTTTATTAACTCTGTTTCCCTCTCCACAGATACTGCCTGACCTGCTGCGTATTTCCAGCACTCTCTGTTTTTATTAACTCTGTTTCTCTCTCCACAGATACTGCCTGACCTGCTGAGTATTTCCAGCACTTTCTGTTTTTATTAACTCTGTTTCTCTCTCCACAGATACTGCCTGACCTGCTGAGTATTTCCAGCACTCGCTGTTTTTATTAACTCTGTTTCTCTCTCCACAGATACTGCCTGACCTGCTGAGTATTTCCAGCACTCTCTGTTTTTATTAACTCTGTTTCTCTCTCCACAGACACTGCCTGACCTGCTGAGTATTTCCAGCACTCTCTGTTTTTATTAACTCTGTTTCTCTCTCCACAGATGCTGCCTGACCTGCTGAGTATTTCCAGCACTCTCTGTTTTTATTAACTCTGTTTCTCTCTCCACAGATACTGCCTGACCTGCTTAGTATTTGCAGCACTCCCTGTTTTTATTAACTCTGTTTCTCTCTCCACAGATACTGCCTGACCTGCTGAGTATTTCCATCACTCGCTGTTTTTATTAACTCTATTTCACTCTCCACAGATGCTGCCTGACCTGCTGAGTATTTCCAGCACTCTCTGTTTTTATTAACTCTGTTTCTCTCTGTGCAGATACTGCCTGACCTGCTGAGTATTTCCAGCACTCTCTGTTTTTATTAACTCTGTTTCTCTCTCCACAGATACTGCCTGACCTGCTGAGTATTTCCAGCACTCGCTGTTTTTATTAACTCTGTTCCTCTCTCCACAGACACTGCCTGACCTGCTGAGTATTTCCAGCACTCTCTGTTTTTATTAACTCTGTTTCTCTCTCCACAGACACTGCCTGACCTGCTGAGTATTTCCAGCACTCTCTGTTTTTATTAACTCTGTTTCTCTCTCCACAGACAATGCCTGACCTGCTGAGTATTTCCAGCGCTCACTGTTTTTATTAACTCTGTTTCTCTCTCCACAGACAATGCCTGACCTGCTGAGTACTTCCAGCACGCTCTGTTTTTATTAACTCTGTTTCTCTCTCCACAGATACTGCCTGACCTGCTGAGTATTTCCAGCACTCTCTGTTTTTATTAACTCTGTTTCTCTCTCCACAGATAATGCCTGACATGCTGAGTATTTCCAGCACTCTCTGTTTTTATTAACTCTGTTTCTCTCTCCACAGATACTGCCTGACCTGCTGAGTATTTCCAGCACTCTCTGTTTTTATTAACTCTGTTTCTCACTCCACAGATACTGCCGGACCTGCTGAGTATTTCCAGCACTCTCTGTTTTTATTAACTCTGTTTCTCTCTCCACAGATACTGCCCGACCTGCTGAGTATTTCCAGCACTCGCTGTTTTTATTAACTCTGTTTCTCTCACCACAGATACCGCCTGACCTGCTGAGTATTTCCAGCACTCTCTGTTTTTATTAACTCTGTTTCTCTCTCCACAGACACTGCCTGACCTGCTGAGTATTTCCAGCACTCTCTGTTTTTATTAACTCTGTTTCTCTCTCCACAGATACTGCCTGACTTGCTGAGTATTTCCAGCACTCGCTGTTTTTATTAACTCTGTTTCTCTGTCCACAGATACTGCCTGAACTGCTGAGTATTTCCAGCACTCTCTGTTTTTATTAACTCTGTTTCTCTCTCCACAGATACTGCCTGACCTGCTGAGTATTTCCAGCACTCTCTGTTTTTATTAACTCTGTTTCTCTCTCCACAGATACTGCCTGACCAGCTGAGTATTTCCAGCACTCTCTGTTTTTATTAACTCTGTTTCTCTCTCCACAGATACTGCCTGACCTGCTGAGTATTTCCAGCACTCTCTGTTTTTATTAACTCTGTTTCTCTCTCCACAGATACTGCCTGACCTGCTGAGTATTTCCAGCACTCTCTGTTTTTATTAACTCTGTTTCTCTCTCCTCAGGTACTGCCTTTCCTGCTGAGTATTTCCAGCACTCGCTGTTTTTATTAAATCTGTTTCTCTCTCCACAGATACTGCCTGACCGGCTGAGTATTTCCAGCACTCGCTGTTTTTATTAAATCTGTTTCTCTCTCCACAGATACTGCCTGACCGGCTGAGTATTTCCAGCACTCTCTGTTTTTATTAACTCTGTATCTCTCTCCACAGATACTGCCTTTCCTGCTGAGTATTTCCAGCACTCGCTGTTTTTATTATATCTGTTTCTCTCTCCACAGATACTGCCTGACCTGCTGAGTATTTCCAGCACTCTCTGTTTTTATTAACTCTGTTTCTCTCTCCACAGATACTGCCTGACCTGCTGAGTATTTCCAGCACTCTCTGTTTTTATTAACTCTGTTTCTCTCTCCACAGATACTGCCTGATCTGCTGAGTATTTCCAGCACTCTCTGTTTTTATTAACTCTGTTTCTCTCTCCACAGATACTGCCTGACCTGCTGAGTATTTCCAGCACTCTCTGTTTTTATTAACTCTGTTTCTCGCTCCCCAGATACTGTCTGACCTGCTGAGTATTTCCAGCACTCTCTGTTTTTATTAACTCCGTTTCTCTCTCATCAGATGCTGCCTGACCTGCTGAGTATTTCCAGCACTCTCTGTTTTTATTAACTCTGTTTCTCTCTCCACAGATACTGCCTGACCTGCTGAGTATTTCCATCACTCTCTGTTTTTATTAACTCTGTTTCTCTCTCCACAGACACTGCCTGACCTGCTGAGTATTTCCAGCACTCGCTGTTTTTATTAACTCTGTTTCTCTCTCCACAGATACTGCCTGACCTGCTGAGTATTTCCAGCACTCGCTGTTTTTATTAACTCTATTTCGCTCTCCACAGACGCTGCCTGACCTGCTGAGTATTTCCAGCACTCGGTTTTTATTAAATCTGTTTCTCTCCCCACAGATACTGCCTGACCTGCTGAGTATTTCCAGCACTCTCTGTTTTTATTAACTCTGTTTCTCTCTCCACAGATACTGCCTGACCTGCTGAGTATTTCCAGCACTTGCTGTTTTTATTAACTCTGTTTCTCTCTCCACAGATACTGCCTGACCTGCTGAGTATTTCCAGCACTCGCAGTTTTTATTAACTCTGTTTCTCACTCCACAGATACTGCCTGACCTGCTGAGTATTTCCAGCACTCTCTGTTTTTATTAACTCTGTTTCTCACTCCACAGATACTGCCTGACCTGCTGAGTATTTCCAGCACTCTCTGTTTTTATTAACTCTGTTTCTCTCTCCACAGACACTGCCCGACCTGTTGAGTATTTCCAGCACTCTCTGTTTTTATTAACTCTGTTTCTGTCTCCACAGATGCTGCCTGACCTGCTGAGTATTTCCAGCACTCGGTCTTTTTATTAACTCTGTTTCTCTCTCCACAGACGCTGCCTGACCTGCTGAGTATTTCCAGCACTCTCTGTTTTTATTAACTCTGTTTCTCGCTCCCCAGATACTGTCTGACCTGCTGAGTATTTCCAGCACTCTCTGTTTTTATTAACTCCGTTTCTCTCTCATCAGATGCTGCCTGACCTGCTGAGTATTTCCAGCACTCTCTGTTTTTATTAACTCTGTTTCTCTCTCCACAGATACTGCCTGACCTGCTGAGTATTTCCATCACTCTCTGTTTTTATTAACTCTGTTTCTCTCTCCACAGACACTGCCTGACCTGCTGAGTATTTCCAGCACTCGCTGTTTTTATTAACTCTGTTTCTCTCTCCACAGATACTGCCTGACCTGCTGAGTATTTCCAGCACTCGCTGTTTTTATTAACTCTATTTCGCTCTCCACAGACGCTGCCTGACCTGCTGAGTATTTCCAGCACTCGGTTTTTATTAAATCTGTTTCTCTCCCCACAGATACTGCCTGACCTGCTGAGTATTTCCAGCACTCTCTGTTTTTATTAACTCTGTTTCTCTCTCCACAGATACTGCCTGACCTGCTGAGTATTTCCAGCACTTGCTGTTTTTATTAACTCTGTTTCTCTCTCCACAGATACTGCCTGACCTGCTGAGTATTTCCAGCACTCGCAGTTTTTATTAACTCTGTTTCTCACTCCACAGATACTGCCTGACCTGCTGAGTATTTCCAGCACTCTCTGTTTTTATTAACTCTGTTTCTCACTCCACAGATACTGCCTGACCTGCTGAGTATTTCCAGCACTCTCTGTTTTTATTAACTCTGTTTCTCTCTCCACAGACACTGCCCGACCTGTTGAGTATTTCCAGCACTCTCTGTTTTTATTAACTCTGTTTCTGTCTCCACAGATGCTGCCTGACCTGCTGAGTATTTCCAGCACTCGGTCTTTTTATTAACTCTGTTTCTCTCTCCACAGACGCTGCCTGACCTGCTGAGTATTTCCAGCACTCGCTGTTTTTATTAACTCTGTTTCTCTCTCCACAGACGCTGCCTGACCTGCTGAGTATTTCCAGCACTCTCTGTTTTTATTAACTCTGTTTCTCTCTCCACAGACAATGCCTGACCTGCTGAGTATTTCCAGCGCTCACTGTTTTTATTAACTCTGTTTCTCTCTCCACAGACAATGCCTGACCTGCTGAGTACTTCCAGCACGCTCTGTTTTTATTAACTCTGTTTCTCTCTCCACAGATACTGCCTGACCTGCTGAGTATTTCCATCACTCGCTGTTTTTATTAACTCTGTTTCTCTCTCCACAGATACTGCCTGACCTGCTGAGTATTTCCAGCACTCTCTGTTTTAATTAACTCTGTTTCTCTCTCCACAGATACTGCCTGACCTGTTGAGTACTTCCATCACTCTCTGTTTTTATTAACTCTGTTTCTCTCTCCACAGATACTGCCTGACCTGCTGAGTATTTCCATCACTCTCTGTTTTTATTAACTCTGTTTCTCTCTCCACAGATACTGCCTGACCTGCTGAGTATTTCCATCACTCGCTGTTTTTATTAACTCTGTTTCTCTCACCACAGATACCGCCTGACCTGCTGAGTATTTCCAGCACTCTCTGTTTTTATTAACTCTGTTTCTCTCTCCACAGATACTGCCTGACTTGCTGAGTATTTCCAGCACTCTCTGTTTTTATTAACTCTGTTTCTCTCTCCACAGATACTGCCTGACTTGCTGAGTATTTCCAGCACTCTCTGTTTTTATTAACTCTGTTTCTCTGTCCACAGATACTGCCTGAACTGCTGAGTATTTCCAGCACTCTCTGTTTTTATTAACTCTGTTTCTCTCTCCACAGATACTGCCTGACCTGCTGAGTATTTCCAGCACTCTCTGTTTTTATTAACTCTGTTTCTCTCTCCACAGATACTGCCTGACCAGCTGAGTATTTCCAGCACTCTCTGTTTTTATTAACTCTGTTTCTCTCTCCACAGATACTGCCTGACCTGCTGAGTATTTCCAGCACTCTCTGTTTTTATTAACTCTGTTTCTCTCTCCACAGATACTGCCTGACCTGCTGAGTATTTCCAGCACTCTCTGTTTTTATTAACTCTGTTTCTCTCTCCTCAGGTACTGCCTTTCCTGCTGAGTATTTCCAGCACTCGCTGTTTTTATTAAATCTGTTTCTCTCTCCACAGATACTGCCTGACCGGCTGAGTATTTCCAGCACTCGCTGTTTTTATTAAATCTGTTTCTCTCTCCACAGATACTGCCTGACCGGCTGAGTATTTCCAGCACTCTCTGTTTTTATTAACTCTGTATCTCTCTCCACAGATACTGCCTTTCCTGCTGAGTATTTCCAGCACTCGCTGTTTTTATTATATCTGTTTCTCTCTCCACAGATACTGCCTGACCTGCTGAGTATTTCCAGCACTCTCTGTTTTTATTAACTCTGTTTCTCTCTCCACAGATACTGCCTGACCTGCTGAGTATTTCCAGCACTCTCTGTTTTTATTAACTCTGTTTCTCGCTCCCCAGATACTGTCTGACCTGCTGAGTATTTCCAGCACTCTCTGTTTTTATTAACTCCGTTTCTCTCTCATCAGATGCTGCCTGACCTGCTGAGTATTTCCAGCACTCTCTGTTTTTATTAACTCTGTTTCTCTCTCCACAGATACTGCCTGACCTGCTGAGTATTTCCAGCACTCTCTGTTTTTATTAACTCTGTTTCTCTCTCCACAGATACTGCCTGACCTGCTGAGTATTTCCAGCACTCTCTGTTTTTATTAACTCTGTTTCTCGCTCCCCAGATACTGTCTGACCTGCTGAGTATTTCCAGCACTCTCTGTTTTTATTAACTCCGTTTCTCTCTCATCAGATGCTGCCTGACCTGCTGAGTATTTCCAGCACTCTCTGTTTTTATTAACTCTGTTTCTCTCTCCACAGATACTGCCTGACCTGCTGAGTATTTCCATCACTCTCTGTTTTTATTAACTCTGTTTCTCTCTCCACAGACACTGCCTGACCTGCTGAGTATTTCCAGCACTCGCTGTTTTTATTAACTCTGTTTCCCTCTCCACAGATACTGCCTGACCTGCTGCGTATTTCCAGCACTCTCTGTTTTTATTAACTCTGTTTCTCTCTCCACAGATACTGCCTGACCTGCTGAGTATTTCCAGCACTTTCTGTTTTTATTAACTCTGTTTCTCTCTCCACAGATACTGCCTGACCTGCTGAGTATTTCCAGCACTCGCTGTTTTTATTAACTCTGTTTCTCTCTCCACAGATACTGCCTGACCTGCTGAGTATTTCCAGCACTCTCTGTTTTTATTAACTCTGTTTCTCTCTCCACAGACACTGCCTGACCTGCTGAGTATTTCCAGCACTCTCTGTTTTTATTAACTCTGTTTCTCTCTCCACAGATGCTGCCTGACCTGCTGAGTATTTCCAGCACTCTCTGTTTTTATTAACTCTGTTTCTCTCTCCACAGATACTGCCTGACCTGCTTAGTATTTGCAGCACTCCCTGTTTTTATTAACTCTGTTTCTCTCTCCACAGATACTGCCTGACCTGCTGAGTATTTCCAGCACTCTCTGTTTTTATTAACTCTGTTTCTCTCTCCACAGATACTGCCTGACCTGCTGAGTGTTTCCATCACTCTCTGTTTTTATTAACTCTGTTTCTCTCTCCACAGATACTGCCTGACCTGCTGAGTATTTCCAGCACTCTCTGTTTTTATTAACTCTGTTTCTCTCTCCACAGATGCTGCCTGACCTGCTGAGTATTTCCAGCATTCGCTGTTTTTATTAACTCTGTTTCTCTCTCCACAGATACTGCCTGACCTGCTGAGTATTTCCAGCACTCTCTGTTTTTATTAACTCTGTTTCTCTCTCCACAGATACTGCCTGACCTGCTTAGTATTTGCAGCACTCCCTGTTTTTATTAACTCTGTTTCTCTCTCCACAGACACTGCCTGACCTGCTGAGTATTTCCAGCACTCTCTGTTTTTATTAACTCTGTTTCTCTCTCCACAGATACTGCCTGACCTGCTGAGTATTTCCATCACTCTCTGTTTTTATTAACTCTGTTTCTCTCTCCACAGATACTGCCTGACCTGCTGAGTATTTCCAGCACTCTCTGTTTTTATTAACTCTGTTTCTCTCTCCACAGATGCTGCCTGACCTGCTGAGTATTTCCAGCATTCGCTGTTTTTATTAACTCTGTTTCTCTCTCCACAGATACTGCCTGACCTGCTGAGTATTTCCAGCACTCGCTGTTTTTATTAACTCTGTTTCTCTCTCCACAGATACTGCCTGACCTGCTGAGTATTTCCAGCACTCTCTGTTTTTATTAACTCTGTTTCTCTCTCCACAGATACTGCCTGACCTGCTGAGTATTTCCATCACTCTCTGTTTTTATTAACTCTGTTTCTCTCTCCACAGATACTGCCTGACCTGCTGAGTATTTCCATCACTCTCTGTTTTTATTAACTCTGTTTCTCTCTCCTCAGATGCTGCCTGACCTGCTGAGTATTTCCAGCACTCTCTGTTTTTATTAACTCTGTTTCTCTGTCCTCAGATGCTGCCCGACCTGCTGAGTATTTCCAGCACTCTCTGTTTTTATTAACTCCGTTTCTCTCTCCACAGATACTGCCTGACCTGCTGAGTATTTCCAGCACTCTCTGTTTTTATTAACTCTGTTTCTCTCTCCACAGATACTGCCTGACCTGCTGAGTATTTCCAGCACTCTCAGTTTTTATTAACTCTGTTTCTCTCTCCACAGATACTGCCTGACCTGCTGAGTATTTCCAGCACTCTCAGTTTTTATTAACTCTGTTTCTCTCTCCACAGATACTGCCTGACCTGCTGAGTATTTCCAGCACTCTCTGTTTTTATTAACTCTGTTTCTCTCTCCACAGATACTGCCTGACCTGCTGAGTATTTCCAGCACTCTCTGTTTTAATTAACTCTGTTTCTCTCTCCACAGATACTGCCTGACCTGCTGAGTATTTCCAGCACTCTCTGTTTTTATTAACTCTGTTTCTCTCTCCACAGATACTGCCTGACCTGCTGAGTATTTGCAGCACTCTCTGTTTTTATTAACTCTGTTTCACTCTCCTCAGATGCTGCCTGACCTGCTGAGTATTTCCAGCACTCTCTGTTTTTATTAACTCTGTTTCTCTGTCCTCAGATGCTGCCCGACCTGCTGAGTATTTCCAGCACTCTCTGTTTTTATTAACTCCGTTTCTCTCTCCACAGATACTGCCTGACCTGCTGAGTATTTCCAGCACTCTCTGTTTTTATTAACTCTGTTTCTCTCTCCACAGATACTGCCTGACCTGCTGAGTATTTCCAGCACTCTCTGTTTTTATTAACTCTGTTTCTCTCTCCACAGATACTGCCTGACCTGCTGAGTATTTCCAGCACTCTCTGTTTTTATTAACTCTGTTTCTCTCTCCACAGATACTGCCTGACCTGCTGAGTATTTCCAGCACTCGCTGTTTTTATTAACTCTGTTTCTCTCTCCACAGATGCTGCCTGACCTGCTGAGTATTTCCAGCACTCTCTGTTTTTATTAACTCTGTTTCTTTCTCCACAGATACTGCCTGACCTGCTGAGTATTTCCAGCACTCTCTGTTTTTATTAACTCTGTTTCTCTCTCCACAGATACTGCCTGACCTGCTGAGTATTTCCAGCACTCTCTGTTTTTATTAACTCTGTTTCTCTCTCCACAGATACTGCCTGACCTGCTGAGTATTTCCAGCACTCGCTGTTTTAATTAACTCTGTTTCGCTCTCCACAGATACTGCCTGACCTGCTGAGTATTTCCAGCACTCTCTGTTTTTATTAACTCTGTTTCTCACTCCACAGATACTGCCTGACCTGCTGAGTATTTCCAGCACTCTCTGTTTTTATTAACTCTGTTTCTCTCTCCACAGATAATGCCTGACCTGCTGAGTATTTCCATCACTCGCTGTTTTTATTAACTCTATTTCACTCTCCACAGATGCTGCCTGACCTGCTGAGTATTTCCAGCACTCTCTGTTTTTATTAACTCTGTTTCTCTCTGTGCAGATACTGCCTGACCTGCTGAGTATTTCCAGCACTCTCTGTTTTTATTAACTCTGTTTCTCTCTCCACAGATACTGCCTGACCTGCTGAGTATTTCCAGCACTCGCTGTTTTTATTAACTCTGTTCCTCTCTCCACAGACACTGCCTGACCTGCTGAGTATTTCCAGCACTCTCTGTTTTTATTAACTCTGTTTCTCTCTCCACAGACACTGCCTGACCTGCTGAGTATTTCCAGCACTCTCTGTTTTTATTAACTCTGTTTCTCTCTCCACAGATACTGCCTGACCTGCTGAGTATTTCCAGCACTCGCTGTTTTTATTAACTCTGTTCCTCTCTCCACAGACACTGCCTGACCTGCTGAGTATTTCCAGCACTCTCTGTTTTTATTAACTCCGTTTCTCTCTCCACAGATACTGCCTGACCTGCTGAGTATTTCCAGCACTCTCTGTTTTTATTAACTCTGTTTCTCTCTCCACAGATAATGCCTGACATGCTGAGTATTTCCAGCACTCTCTGTTTTTATTAACTCTGTTTCTCTCTCCACAGATACTGCCTGACCTGCTGAGTATTTCCAGCACTCTCTGTTTTTATTAACTCTGTTTCTCACTCCACAGATACTGCCGGACCTGCTGAGTATTTCCAGCACTCTCTGTTTTTATTAACTCTGTTTCTCTCTCCACAGATACTGCCCGACCTGCTGAGTATTTCCAGCACTCGCTGTTTTTATTAACTCTGTTTCTCTCTCCACAGATACTGCCTGACCTGCTGAGTATTTCCAGCACTCTCTGTTTTTATTAACTCTGTTTCTCTCTCCACAGACACTGCCTGACCTGCTGAGTATTTCCAGCACTCTCTGTTTTTATTAACTCTGTTTCTCTCTCCACAGATACTGCCTGACCTGCTGAGTATTTCCAGCACTCGCTGTTTTTATTAACTCTGTTCCTCTCTCCACAGATACTGCCTGACCTGCTGAGTATTTCCAGCACTCTCTGTTTTTATTAACTCTGTTTCTCTCTCCACAGATACTGCCTGACCTGCTGAGTATTTCCAGCACTCTCTGTTTTTATTAACTCTGTTTCTCTCTCCACAGACGCTGCCTGACCTGCTGAGTATTTCCAGCACTCTCTGTTTTTATTAACTCTGTTTCTCTCTCCACAGATACTGACTGACCTGCTGAGTATTTCCAGCACTCTCTGTTTTTATTAAATCTGTTTCTTTCTCCACAGACACTGCCTGACCTGCTGAGTATTTCCAGCACTCCCTGTTTTTATTCCATGAGCCTATGTACGTTTTGTGTGGCATCTTATCAAATGCCTTTTGGAATTCCAGGTATACTAATCTACTGGTTCCCCTTTATCTACCCTACTTGATAGAATCATAGAAAGTTTAAGGCACAGAAAGGGGCCACTTGGCCCATCGTGTCTGTGCCGGCCAAAAAACGATCCACCTATTCTTATCCCACCTTCCAGCATTTGGTCCGTATCCCTGCAGATTACAGCACTGGAGGTTCATATCCAGACTTGCTTTTAAATGAGTTGAGGGTTTCTGCCTCAACTACCCTTTCAGGCAGTGAGTTCCAGACCATCACCATCCTCTGGATGAAAAGGTTTTTCCTCATCTCCCTCTAATGTTTTTACCAATCACTTTAAATCTCTGCCCCCTCATCACTGACATCTCTGCTAAGGTGAATTGACCCTTCACCTCCACTCTATCCAGGCCTCTCAAAATTTTGTACATTTCAATCAGATCTCCCCTCAGCCTTCTCTGTTCCAAGGAGAACAACCCCAGCCTATCCAATCTTTCCTCATAGCTGCATTTTTCCAGTCCTGGCAACATCCTCGTAAATCTCCTCTGTACCCTCTCTAGTGTAATTACATCCTTTCTGTAATGAGGTGACCAGAACTGCACACAGTACTCAAGTTGCGGCCTAACCAATGAGTTATACAGTTCCAGCATAACCTCCCTGATCTTATATTCTATACCTCGGCTAATAAAGGAAAGGATTCCATATTCCTTCTTAACCACCTTATCGACCTGTCCTGCTACCTTCAGGGATCTGTGGACATTCACTCCGAGGTCCCTCACTTCCTCTACACTTCTCAGTATTTTCCCATTAATCGTGTAATCCTTTGCCTTGTTCGACCTCCCCAAATACATCACCTCACACTTCTCCAAGTTAAATTCCATTTGCCACTTTTCTGCCCATCTGACCAGACCATCAATATCTTCCTGCAGCCTACAGCTATCCTCCTCGCTATCTACCACACGGCCAATCTTTGTGTCGTTTGTAAACTTCTTGATCATGCCCCCTACATTTACATCCAAATCGTTAATATTTACCACAAAAAGTAGGGGACCCAGTACTGAGCCCTGAGGAACACCACTGGAAACAGCCCTCCAGTCACTAAAACACCCGTTATATCCTCAAAATCTCTACTAAATTTGTCAAACAGGATTTCCCTTCAGTAAAACAATGTTGACTTGCTCTAATAATACTCTGCTTTTCTCATTGCTTTATTCACTCGGTTGATTCCGGAGTTGAGGGGGTTGGCTTATGAGGAGAGACTGAGTAGATTGGGATTATATTCATTGGAATTCAGAAGAATGAGGGGGGATCTTATAGAAACATATAAAATTTTGAAGGGAGTAGATAAGATACAAGTAGAGAGGATGTTTCCATTGGCAGGTGAAGCTAGGACAAGAGGGCATAGCCTCAAGATTAGAGGGAGCAGATTTAGGACTGAATTAAGAAGGAACTTCTTCACCCAGAGGGTTGTTAATCTATGGAATTCCTTGCCCAGTGAAGTACTTGACGCTACTTCAGTAAACGTCTTTAAAGCTAAGGTAGATATCCTTTTGAACAATAAAGGAATTAAGGGATACGGTGAGAGTGTGGGTAAGTGGATCTGAGTCCACGAAAAGATCAGCCATGATCTTATTGAATGGCGGAGCAGGCTCGAGGGGCCGGACGGCCTACTCCTGCTCCTAGTTCTTATGTTCTTATGATCTTATGATCTTAAGACTTCCTTAATAATGGATCCCAGCATTTTCCCAACGACTGATGTTCGGCTAACTGGTCTCTAGTTTCCTGTTTTCTCCCTCCCTTCTTGAAAAGTGTAACATTTGCCAACTTCCAATCTGATGGGACCATTTCCGAAATTAAGGAATTTTGGAAAATCATAGCTGGAGCATCCCTTATCTCTGCAGCTTTCTCTTTTCGAACCCTAGAGGGGAGGCCAACTGGTCCCGGGGACTTGTCAGATTTTAGTCCCTTAAATTTCTCCAATACTTTTTCTCTGCTGATACTAATTACTTTAAGTTCCTTACTCTTGTTTACCCTCTGTTTCTGGAATGCAATTTGTGTCTTCCACTGTGAAGACAGACACAAAATATTTGTTTAATGCCTCTGCCATTTCCTCATTCTCCATGAGAATTTCTCCGATCTCTGCCTCTAAGGGACCAATGTTTACTTTAGCTACTCTCTTCCTTTTCCTGCTTGGAGCAGTTGCAGCTTGTGTGAAAACATGCCTGTTGGGAGCACATTGCTGCTCCGTCTCTTTAGCAGGAGGGATTCTAGGACCTTATATGTTATTGTGAGCAGGGTAATGGGTGGTAGCTGTGTGGGTCATTGAGTGGTTTCCCCGGCTTGGCAATAGCCATTCTCTTAAATATTCAGAATGGTGCCTGTACGATGAATGTTGAGAAACAGCTTTACGAGCCACTTCCTTCCCTGTCAGCTGACGTTCTTCAGGAATTCTGTGTAAATCCGATCGACTCCTGTTGCTTTGCCGGGCTTGCTGGCCGACAGGGCTCTGAGCACTTCCTCTTGTGTGTAAGGGCTTGAGAAGACTGCCTGCCCTGGAAGAACAAAGAACAAAGAACAAAGAACAGTACAGCACAGGAACAGGCCATTCGGCCCTCCAAGCCTGCGTCGATCTTGATGCCTGCCTAAACTAAAACCTTCTGCACTTCCGGGGTCCATATCCCTCTAATCCCTTCCTATTCAAATATTTGTCAAGATGTCTCTTAAACGTCGCTATCGTACCTGCTTCCACCACCTCCCCTGACAGCAAGTTCCAGGCACTCACCACTCTCTGTGTAAAGAACTTGCCTCGCACATCCCCTCTAAACTTTGCCCCTCGTACCTTAAACCTATGTCCCCGAGTAACTGACTCTTCCACCCTGGGAAAAAGCTTCTGACTATCCACTCTGTCCATGCCGCTTATAACTTTGTAAACCTCTATCATGTGGCCCCTCCACCTCCGTCGTTCCAGTGAAAACAGTCCGAGTTTATCCAATCTCTCCTCATAGCTAATGCCCTCCAGACCAGGCAACATCCTGGTAAACCTCTTCTGTACCCTCTCCAAAGCCTCCACGTCCTTCTGGTAGTGTGGCGACCAGAATTGCACGCAATATTCTAAGTGTGGCCTAACTAAAGTTCTGTACAGCTGCAGCATGACTTGCCTATTTTTATACTCTATGCCCCGACCGATGAAGGCAAGCATGCCGTATGCCTTCTTGACTACCTTATCCACCTGCGTTGCCACTTTCAGTGACCTGTGGACCTGTACGCCCAGATCTCTCTGTCTGTCAATACTCCTAAGGGTTCTGCCATTTACTGTATACTTCCCACCTGCATTAGACCTTCCAAAATGCATTACCTCACATTTTTCCGGATTAAACTCCATCTGCCATTTCTCCGCCCAAGTCTCCAACCGATCTATATCCTGCTGTATCCTCTGACAATCCTCATCATTATCCGCAACTCCACCAACCTTTGTGTCGTCCGCAAACTTACTAATCAGACCAGCTACATTTTCCTCCAAATCATTTATATATACTACAAAGAGCAAAGGTCCCAGCACTGATCCCTGCGGAACATCACTAGTCACATCCCTCCATTAAGAAAAACACCCTTCCACTGCTACCCTCTGTCTTCTGTGACTGAGCCAGTTCTGTATCCATCTTGCCAGCTCACCTCTGATCCCATGTGACTTCACTTTTTGTACCAGTCTGCCATGCGGGACCTTGTCAAAGGCTTTACTAAAGTCCATATAGATAACATCCACCGCCCTTCCTTCATCAATCATCTTTGTCACTTCCACAAAAAACTCAATCAAATTAGTGTGACACGACCTCCCCTTCACAAAACCATGCTGCCTCTCACTAATAAGTCCATTTGTTTCCAAATGGGAGTAAATCCTGTCCCGAAGAATCCTCTCTAATAGTTTCCCTCCCACTGACGTAAGGCTCACCAGCCTATAATTTCCTGGATTATCCTTGCTACCTTCTTAAACAAAGGAACAACATTGGCTATTCTCCAGTCCTCTGGGACCTTGCCTGTAGCCAATGAGGATGCAAAGATTTCTGTCAAGGCCCCAGCAATTTCTTCCCTTGCCTCCCTCAGTATTCTGGGGTCGATCCCATCAGGCCCTGGGGACTTATCTACCTTAATGCTTTGCAAGACACCCAACACCTCCTCCTTTTTGATAATGAGATGACTGAGACTATCTGCACTCCCTTCCCTAGGCTCATCATCCACCAAATCCTTCTCCTTGGTGAATACTGATGCAAAGTACTCATTTAGTACCTCGCCCATTTCCTCTGGCTCCACGCATAGATTCCCTTCTCTGTCCTTGAGTGGGCCAACCCTTTCCTTAGTTATCCTCTTGCTCTTTATCTTCTTTGGCCTCCTTATCTCGAGAGACAATGGGTAAGCGCCTGGAGGTGGTCAGTGGTTTGTGAAGCAGCGCCTGGAGTGGCTATAAAGGCCAATTCCAGAGTGACAGGCTCTTCCACAGGTGCTGCAGAGAAATTTGTTTGTCGGGGCTGTTACACAGTTGGCTCTCCCCTTGCGCTTTTGTCTTTTGTTCTGCCAACTGCTAAGTCTCTTCGACTCGCCACACTTTAGCCCCGCCTTTATGGCTGCCCGCCAGCTCTGGCGAACGCTGGCAACTGACTCCCACGACTTGTGATCAATGTCACACGATTTCATGTCGCGTTTGCAGACGTCTTTATAGCGGAGACATGGACGGCCGGTGAGTCTGATAACAGTGGCGAGCTCGCTGTACAATGTGTCTTTGGGGATCCTGCCATCTTCCATGCGGCTCACATGGCCAAGCCATCTCAAGCGCCGTTAACTCAGTAGTGTGTATAAGCTGGGGATGTTGGCCGCCTCGAGGACTTCTGTGTTGGAGATACGGTCCTGCCACCTGATGCCAAGTATTCTCCGGAGGCAGCGAAGATGGAATGAATTGAGACGTCGCTCTTGGCTGACATACGTTGTCCAGGCCTCGCTGCCATAGAGCAAGGTACTGAGGGCACAGGCTTGATACACTCGGACTTTTGTGTTCCGTGTCAGTGCGCCATTTTCCCACACTCTCTTGGCCAGTCTGGACATAGCAGTGGAAGCCTTTCCCATGCGCTTGTTGATTTCTGCATCTGGAGACAGGTTACTGGTGATAGTTGAGCCTAGGTAGGTGAACTCTTGAACCACTTCCAGAGCGTGGTCGCCAATATTGATGGATGGAGCATTTCTGACGTCCTGTCCCATGATGTTCGTTTTCTTGAGGCTGATGGTTAGGCCAAATTCATTGCAGGCAGCTGCAAACCTGTCGATGAGTCTCTGTAGACACTCTTCAGTGTGAGATGTTAAAGCAGCATCGTCAGCAAAGAGGAGTTCCCTGATGAGGACTTTCCGTACTTTGGTCTTCGCTCTTAGACTGGCAATGTTGAACAACCTGCCATCTGATCTTGTGTGGAGGAAAATTCCTTCTTCAGAGGACTTGAACGCATGTGAGAGCAGCAGGGAGAGGAAAATCCCAAAAGGTGTAGGTGCGAGAACACAGCCCTGTTTCACACCACTCAGGATAGGAAAGGGCTCTGATGAGGAGCCACCATGTTGAATTGTGCCTTTCATATTATCATGGAATGAGGTGATGATACTTAGTAGCTTTGGTGGACATCCAATCTTTTCTCGTAGTCTGAAGAGACCACGTCTGCTGACGAGGTCAAAGGCTTTGGTGAGATCAATGAAAGCAATGTAGAGGGGCGTCTGTTGTTCGCGGCATTTCTCCTGTATCTGACGAAGGGAGAACAGCATGTCAACGGTCGATCTCTCTGCACGAAAGCCACACTGTGCCTCAGGGTAGACGCGCTCGGCCAGCTTCTGGAGCCTGTTTAGAGCGACTCGAGCAAAGACTTTCCCCACTATGCTGAGCAGGGAGATTCCACGGTAGTTGTTGCAGTCACCGCGGTCACCCTTGTTTTTATAGAGGGTGATGATATTGGCATCGCGCATGTCCTGTGGTACTGCTCCCTCGTCCCAGCACAGGCAAAGCAGTTCATGTAGTGCTGAGAATATAGCAGGCTTGGCACTCTTGATGATTTCAGGAGTAATGCTATAAAAAGCCTTGGGATTTTCCTTAATCCTGTTTGCCAATGACTTTTCATAACCCCTTTTAGCCCTCCTGACTCCTTGCTTAAGTTCCTTCCGACTGTCTTTATATTCCTCAAGGGATTCGTCTGTTCCTAGCCTTCCAGCCCTTACGAATGCTTCCTTTTCCTTTTTGACGAGGCTCACAATATCCCGCATTAGCCAAGGTTCCCGAAACTTTCCAAACTTATCCTTCTTCCTCACAGGAACATGCTGGTCCTGGATTCTAATCAGCTGACGTTTGAAAGACTCCCACATGTCAGATGTTGATTTACCCTCAAACAGCCGCCCCCAATGTAAATTCTTCAGTTCCTGCCTAATATTGTTATAATTTGCCTTCCCCCAATTTAGCACCTTCACCCGAGGACTACTCTTATCCTTATCCACAAGTGCCTTAAAACTTATGGAATTATGGTCACTGCTCCCGAAATGCTCCCCTACTGAAACTTCGACCACCTGGCCGGGCTCATTCCCCAATACCAGGACCAGTACGGCCCCATCCCTAGTTGGACTATCTACATATTGTTTCATACTGTTTAATGTGGTACCATTATTCAAGAAGGGTAGCAGGGATAAACCAGGTAATTACAGGCTGGTGAGTCTAACATCAGTGGTAGGGAAAATATTGGAAAATATTCTGAGGGACAGGATTAATCTGCACTTGGAGAGGCAGGGATTAATCAGGGATAGTCAGCATGGCTTTGTCAGGGGGAGATCGTGTCTAACTAACTTGATTGAATTTTTCAAGGAGGTGACTAGACGTGTAGATGAGGGTAAAGCAGTTGATGTAGTCTACATGGACTTCAGTAAGGCTTTTGATAAGGTCCCACATGGGAGATTGGCTAAGACGGTAAGAGCCCATGGGATCCAGGGCAATTTGGCAAATTGGATCCAAAATTAGCTTAATGACAGGAGGCAGAGGGTGATGGTCGAGGGTTGTTTTTGCGAGTGGAAGCCTGTGACCAGTGGTGTACCACAGGGATCGGTGCTGGAAGCCTTGCTGTTTGAAGTGTACATTAATGATTTAGACGTGAATATAGGAGGTATGATCAGTAAGTTCACAGATGACATGAAAATTGGTGGTGTCGTAAATAGTGAGGAGGAAATCCTTAGATTACAGGACGATATGGATGGGCTGGTAAGATGGGCGGAGCAATGGCAAATGGAATTTAATCCTGAGAAGTGTGAGGTGATGCATTTTGGGAGGACTAACAAGGTAAGGAAATATACAATGGATGGTAGGACCCTAGGAAGTACAGAGGGTCAGAGGGCAGCACAGTGGCGCAGTGGTTAGCACCGCAGCCTCACAGCTCCAGGGACCCGGGTTCGATTCCAGGTACTGCCTGTGTGGAGTTTGCAAGTTCTCCCTGTGTCTGCGTGGGTTTCCTCCGGGTGCTCCGTTTTCCTCCCACATACCAAAGACTTGCAGGTTGATAGGTAAATTGGCCATTATAAATTGCCCCTAGTATAGGTAGGTGGTAGGGAAATATAGGGACAGGTGAGGATGTGGTAGGAATATGGGATTAGTGTAGGATTAGTATAAATGGGTGGTTGATGGTCGGCACAGACTCAGTGGGCCGAAGGGCCTGTTTCAGTGCTGTATCTTTAAACTAAACTAAACTAAACCTTGGTGTCCTTGTCCATAGATCACTGAAGGCAGCAGCACAGGTAGATAAGGTGGTTAGGAAGGCAAATGGGATACTTGCCTTTATTAGCTGAGGCATAGAATATAAGAGCAGGGAGGTTATGATGGAGCTGTATAAAACGCTAGTTAGGCCACAGCTGGAGTACTGTGTACAGTACTTGTGAATTTTCTACAAATAAGGGTGCAGGAGCAGAGGGACCTGGGTGTATATGTGTATAAGTCATTGAAGGTAGCGGGACAGGTTGAGAGAGCGGTTAATAAAGCATACAGTATCCTGGGCTTTAATAACAGGGGCATAGAGTACAAGAGCAAGGAGGTTATGTTGAACTTGTATAAGACACCAGTTTGGCCTCAGCTGGAGTATTGTGTCCAGTTCTGGGCACCGCACTTGAGGAAAGACATGAGGGCATTGGAGAGAGTACAGAAAAGATTCACGAGAATGGTTCCAGGGATGAGGAATTTCAGTTATGAAGATAGATTGGAGAAGTTAGGACTGTTTTCCTTGGAGAAGAGAAGGCTGAGAGGTGATTTGAGAGATTTGGTATTCAAAATCATGAGGGGTCTGGACAGAGTAGATAGAGAGAAACTGTTCCCAGTGGTGAAAGGATCGAGAACGAAAGGGCAGAGATTTAAAGTATTTGGTAAAAGAAGCAAAAGTGACATGAGGAAAAACTTTATCACACAGCAAGTGGTTAAGGTCTGGAATGAGCTGCCTGAGAACGTGGTGGAGGCAGGTTCAATTGAAGCATTCAAAAGGGAATTAGACAGTTATATGAAAAGGAAGAATGTGCAGGGTTATGGAGAGAAGGCAGGGGAATGGAACTGAGGGAACTGCTCTTTCAGAGAGCCAGTGCAGACATGATGGGCTGAATGGCCTCCTGTGCTGTAACAATTCTGTGATTCTGATTCTGTGATTGTACCATCAGCCAATGGGAACAGCTTTTCCTTGTCGATCTTTTCTAAACCTGTCACAATCTTGTACAACTCTATTAAATCTCCCCTCAATCTCCATTGTTCTAAGGAGAACAAACCCCAGCTTTTCTAACCTAACCTTGTAACTAAAATCCCCCATCCCTGGAACCATTCTGGTAAATCTCCTTTGCATCCTCTCAAGGACCCTCATATCCTTCCTGAAGTGTGGTGACCAGAACTGGACACAATACTCTAACCAGGGATCTAACCAGAGCTTTATAAAGGTTCAGCATAACTTCCCTGCTTTTGTACTCAATGCCTGTATTTATGAAGCCCAAGATCCCATATGCTTCACTAACCACTCTCTCAATATGTCCTGCCACCTTCAAAGATCGATGCACATGCACCCCCAGGCCCCTCTGTTCCTGCACACTCTTTACAACTGTGACATTAAGTCTATATTGCCTCTCTGAAGAACAACCATTGATTATGACTCGCTGTTTTCTGTCAAAAAGCCAATTTTTTTATCCAATTGGACACTGTCCCACCTATTCCATGAGCCTCCATTTCGTTAACCAGCCTTTTATGTGATACCTTATCAAACACTTCTTAAACTCCATATAAACAACATCCACCACATTCCCTTCATCAACCTTCTCTGTTACTTCATCAAAACATTCAGTTTTATTCATTTGCGAGATGTGGGTGTCATTATCGGCGCCAGCATTTATTGCCCATCCCTAATTGCCCTTGAACTGAGTGGCTTGCGAGAGTTAACCACATTGCTGTGGATCTGGAGTCACATGTAGGCCAGACCAGGTAAGGACAGCAGATTTCCTTCCCTAAAGGACATTAGTGAACCAGATGGGTTTTTACAGCAATCGACAATGGTTTCATGGCCATCATTAATTACATTGCGAATTGAATTTAAATCACATCATGTGATATGCTGGGATTAAAACTCACATCCCCAGAGCATTAGCCTCAGCACCAGATTAAGAGCCCAGTGACATTCCCAGTTCGCCACAACCTCCCCATGCATGTTCTGGCTCTAGCTAATAAACTCAAATTCAAACTATCCCCACAATCAACCAGATTCCCATAGATCTACAACAGACTCCAGTCTCTCACGACCCGGACTGGGTCTACAACAGACTCCAGTCTCTCACTACCCAGACTGGGTCTACAACAGACTCCAGTCTCTCACTACCCGGACTGGGTCTACAACAGACTCCAGTCCCTCACTACCCGGACTGGGTCTACAACAGACTCCAGTCTCTCACTACCCGGACTGGGTCTACAACAGACTCCAGTCCCTCACTACCCGGACTGGGTCTGCAACAGACTCCAGTCCCTCACTACCCGGACTGGGTCTACAACAGACTCCAGTCCCTCACTACCCAGACTGGGTCTACAACAGACTCCAGTCTCTCACTACCCGGACTGGGTCTACAACAGACTCCAGTCCCTCACTACCCAGACTGGGTCTACAACAGACTCCAGTCCCTCACTACCCGGACTGGGTCTACAACAGACTCCAGTCCCTCACTACCCGGACTGGGTCTACAACAGACTCCAGTCCCTCACTACCCGGACTGGGTCTACAACAGACTCCAGTCTCTCACTACCCAGACTGGGTCTACAACAGACTCCAGTCTCTCACTACGCGGACTGGGTCTACAACAGACTCCAGTCCCTCACTACCCGGACTGGGTCTACAACAGACTCCAGTCTCTCACTACCCAGACTGGGTCTACAACAGACTCCAGTCCCTCACTACCCGGACTGGGTCTACAACAGACTCCAGTCCCTCACTACCCGGACTGGGTCTACAACAGACTCCAGTCTCTCACGACCCGGACTGGGTCTACAACAGACTCCAGTCCCTCACTACCCGGACTGGGTCTGCAACAGACTCCAGTCCCTCACTACCCGGACTGGGTCTGCAACAGACTCCAGTCCCTCACTACCCGGACTGGGTCTACAACAGACTCCAGTCCCTCACTACCCGGACTGGGTCTACAACAGACTCCAGTCCCTCACTACCCGGACTGGGTCTACAACAGACTCCAGTCTCTCACGACCCGGACTGGGTCGACACCAGACTCCAGTCTCTCACTACCCGGACTGGGTGTACAACAGACTCCAGTCTCTCACTACCCGGACTGGGTCTACAACAGACTCCAGTCTCTCACTACCCGGACTGGGTCTACAACAGACTCCAGTCCCTCACTACCCGGACTGGGTCTACAACAGACTCCAGTCTCTCACTACCCGGACTGGGTCTACAACAGACTCCAGTCTCTCACTACCCGGACTGGGTCTACAACAGACTCCAGTCTCTCACTACCCGGACTGGGTCTACAACAGACTCCAGTCTCTCACTACCCGGAATGGGTCTACAACAGACTCCAGTCCCTCACTACCCGGACTGGGTCTACAACAGACTCCAGTCTCTCACTACCCGGACTGGGTCTACAACAGACTCCAGTCACTCACTACCCGGACTGGGTCCACAACAGACTCCAGTCACTCACTACCCGGACTGGGTCTACAACAGACTCCAGTCCCTCACTACCCGGACTGGGTCTACAACAGACTCCAGTCCCTCACTACCCGGACTGGGTCTACAACAGACTCCAGTCCCTCACTACCCGGACTGGGTCTACAACAGACTCCAGTCCCTCACTACCCAGACTGGGTCTACAACAGACTCCAGTCCCTCACTACCCGGACTGGGTCTACAACAGACTCCAGTCACTCACTACCCGGACTGGGTCTACAACAGATTCCAGTCCCTCACTACCCGGACTGGGTCTACAACAGACTCCAGTCCCTCACTACCCGGACTGGGTCTACAACAGACTCCAGTCACTCACTACCCGGACTGGGTCCACAACAGACTCCAGTCCCTCACTACCCGGACTGGGTCTACAACAGACTCCAGTCCCTCACTACCCGGACTGGGTCTACAACAGACTCCAGTCCCTCACTACCCGGACTGGGTCTACAACAGACTCCAGTCCCTCACTACCCGGACTGGGTCTACAACAGACTCCAGTCCCTCACTACCCGGACTGGGTCCACAACAGACTCCAGTCCCTCACTACCCGGACTGGGTCTACAACAGACTCCAGTCCCTCACTACCCGGACTGGGTCTACAACAGACTCCAGTCACTCACTACCCGGACTGGGTCTACAACAGACTCCAGTCCCTCACTACCCGGACTGGGTCTACAACAGACTCCAGTCCCTCACTACCCGGACTGGGTCCACAACAGACTCCAGTCTCTCACTACCCGGACTGGGTCCACAACAGACTCCAGTCTCTCACTACCCGGACTGGGTCTACAACAGACTCCAGTCTCTCACTACCCGGACTGGGTCTACACCAGACTCCAGTCACTCACTACCCGGACTGGGTCTACAACAGACTCCAGTCCCTCACTACCCGGACTGGGTCTACAACAGACTCCAGTCCCTCACTACCCAGACTGGGTCTACAACAGACTCCAGTCACTCACTACCCGGACTGGGTCTACAACAGACTCCAGTCCCTCACTACCCAGACTGGGTCTACAACAGACTCCAGTCCCTCACTACCCGGAATGGGTCTACACCAGACTCCAGTCCCTCACTACCCGGACTGGGTCTACAACAGACTCCAGTCACTCACTACCCGGACTGGGTCTACAACAGACTCCAGTCCCTCACTACCCGGACTGGGTCTACAACAGACTCCAGTCACTCACTACCCGGACTGGGTCTACAACAGACTCCAGTCACTCACTACCCGGACTGGGTCCACAACAGACTCCAGTCACTCACGACCCGGACTGGGTCGACAACAGATGTTCTTGCCCGGGTGTCCCTGGAAAAGGAGCATGCGGTGTCCGCCGGTACGCTTGAGGCCTTCCGCGACCAGTGGGCACCGCAGGGACTGGAGTGCATTGTCGACGCCGAGAATGGCATTTTAATTTAAGTTTTTTGTTTATTTATCTGGTTTTAATAAAGTTATTTTAAAAATATAAGTGTGTATATAAAGGGGGCCTGAGGAATAAAGGCCCCCTCGACGTAAAAAATATATAAAATGGGCCTGGGGTATAAGGTCACCTTAAAAAAAAAACCAGACTCCAGTCTCTCACTGCCCGGACTGGGCCTTCACCAGACTCCAGTCTCTCACTACCCAGACTGGGCCTACACCAGACTCCAGTCTCTCACTACCCGGACTGGGCCTTCACCAGACTCCAGTCTCTCACTACCCAGACTGGGCCTACACCAGACTCCAGTCACTCACTACCCAGACTGGGCCTACACCAGACTCCAGTCTCTCACTACCCGGACTGGGCCTTCACCAGACTCCAGTCTCTCACTACCCAGACTGGGCCTACACCAGACTCCAGTCTCTCACTACCCAGACTGGGCCTACACCAGACTCCAGTCACTCACTACCCAGACTGGGCCTACACCAGACTCCAGTCTCTCACTACCCAGACTGGGCCTACACCAGACTCCAGTCACTCACTACCCAGACTGGGCCTACACCAGACTCCAGTCTCTCACTACCCGGACTGGGCCTACACCAGACTCCAGTCTCTCACTACCCGGACTGGGCCTACACCAGACCCCCTTCTCGCATCACCCGGACTGGGCCTACACCAGACTCCAGTCACTCACTACCCAGACTGGGCCTACACCAGACTCCAGTCTCTCACTACCCGGACTGGGCCTTCACCAGACTCCAGTCTCTCACTACCCAGACTGGGCCTACACCAGACTCCAGTCACTCACTACCCAGACTGGGCCTACACCAGACTCCAGTCACTCACTACCCAGACTGGGCCTACACCAGACTCCAGTCACTCACTACCCAGACTGGGCCTACACCAGACTCCAGTCACTCACTACCCAGACTGGGCCTACACCAGACTCCAGTCTCTCACTACCCGGACTGGGCCTACACCAGACTCCAGTCTCTCACTACCCGGACTGGGCCTTCACCAGACTCCAGTCTCTCACGACCCGGACTGGGCTTTCACCAGACTCCAGTCTCTCACTACCCAGACTGGGCCTACACCAGACTCCAGTCTCTCACGACCCGGACTGGGCTTTCACCAGACTCCAGTCACTCACTACCCGGACTGGACCTTCACCAGACTCCAGTCTCTCACTTCCCGGATAGGGCCTTCACCAGACTCCAGTCACTCACTACCCGGACTGGGCCTACACCAGACTCCAGTCACTCACTACCCAGACTCGGCCTACACCAGACTCCAGTCTCTCACTACCCGGACTGGGCCTTCACCAGACTCCAGTCTCTCACGACCCGGACTGGGCTTTCACCAGACTCCAGTCTCTCACTGCCCGGAATGTGCCTTCACCAGACTCCAGTCACTCACTACCCAGACTCGGCCTACACCAGACTCCAGTCTCTCACTACCCGGACTGGGTCTACAACAGACTCCAGTCTCTCACGACCCGGACTGGGCCTTCACCAGACTCCAGTCTCTCACGACCCGGACTGGGCTTTCACCAGACTCCAGTCTCTCACTACCCGGACTGGGTCTACAACAGACTCCAGTCTCTCACGACCCGGACTGGGCCTTCACCAGACTCCAGTCTCTCACGACCCGGACTGGGCTTTCACCAGACTCCAGTCACTCACTACCCAGACTGGGCCTTCACCAGACTCCAGTCTCTCACTACCCAGACTGGGCCTTCACCAGACTCCAGTCACTCACTGCCCGGACTGTGCCTTCACCAGACTCCAGTCTCTCACTACCCGGACTGGGTCTACAACAGACTCCAGTCTCTCACGACCCGGACTGGGTCTACAACAGACTCCAGTCCCTCACTACCCGGACTGGGTCTACAACAGACTCCAGTCCCTCACTACCCGGACTGGGTCTGCAACAGAATCCAGTCCCTCACTACCCGGACTGGGTCTACAACAGACTCCAGTCCCTCACTACCCAGACTGGGTCTACAACAGACTCCAGTCCCTCACTACCCAGACTGGGTCTACAACAGACTCCAGTCTCTCACGACCCGGACTGGGTCGACACCAGACTCCAGTCTCTCACTACCCGGACTGGGTCTACAACAGACTCCAGTCCCTCACTACCCAGACTGGGTCTACAACAGACTCCAGTCCCTCACTACCCAGACTGGGTCTACAACAGACTCCAGTCCCTCACTACCCGGACTGGGTCTACAACAGACTCCAGTCTCTCACTACCCGGACTGGGTCTACAACAGACTCCAGTCTCTCACTACCCAGACTGGGTCTACAACAGACTCCAGTCTCTCACTACCCAGACTGGGTCTACAACAGACTCCAGTCACTCACTACCCGGACTGGGTCTACAACAGACTCCAGTCTCTCACTACCCGGAATGGGTCTACAACAGACTCCAGTCTCTCACTACCCAGACTGGGTCTACAACAGACTCCAGTCTCTCACTACCCAGACTGGGTCTACAACAGACTCCAGTCACTCACTACCCGGACTGGGTCTACAACAGACTCCAGTCTCTCACTACCCGGACTGGGTCTACAACAGACTCCAGTCTCTCACTACCCGGACTGGGTCTACAACAGACTCCAGTCTCTCACTACCCAGACTGGGTCTACAACAGACTCCAGTCTCTCACTACCCGGACTGGGTCTACACCAGACTCCAGTCCCTCACTACCCGGACTGGGTCTACAACAGACTCCAGTCCCTCACTACCCAGACTGGGTCTACAACAGACTCCAGTCTCTCACTACCCAGACTGGGTCTACAACAGACTCCAGTCTCTCACTACCCAGACTGGGTCTACAACAGACTCCAGTCACTCACTACCCAGACTGGGTCTACAACAGACTCCAGTCCCTCACTACCCAGACTGGGTCTACAACAGACTCCAGTCCCTCACTACCCGGACTGGGTCTACAACAGACTCCAGTCTCTCACTACCCAGACTGGGTCTACAACAGACTCCAGTCTCTCACTACCCAGACTGGGTCTACAACAGACTCCAGTCACTCACTACCCAGACTGGGTCTACAACAGACTCCAGTCCCTCACTACCCAGACTGGGTCTACAACAGACTCCAGTCCCTCACTACCCGGACTGGGTCTACAACAGACTCCAGTCTCTCACTACCCGGACTGGGTCTACAACAGACTCCAGTCCCTCACTACCCGGACTGGGTCTACAACAGACTCCAGTCTCTCACTACCCGGACTGGGTCTACAACAGACTCCAGTCTCTCACTACCCGGACTGGGTCTACAACAGACTCCAGTCTCTCACTACCCGGAATGGGTCTACACCAGACTCCAGTCCCTCACTACCCGGACTGGGTCTACACCAGACTCCAGTCCCTCACTACCCAGACTGGGTCTACAACAGACTCCAGTCCCTCACTACCCGGACTGGGTCTACAACAGACTCCAGTCCCTCACTACCCAGACTGGGTCTACAACAGACTCCGGTCCCTCACTACCCAGACTGGGTCTACAACAGACTCCAGTCTCTCACTACCCAGACTGGGTCTACAACAGACTCCAGTCACTCACTACCCAGACTGGGTCTACAACAGACTCCAGTCCCTCACTACCCAGACTGGGTCTACAACAGACTCCAGTCTCTCACTACCCGGACTGGGTCGACACCAGACTCCAGTCTCTCACTACCCGGACTGGGTCTACAACAGACTCCAGTCCCTCACTACCCAGACTGGGTCTACAACAGACTCCAGTCCCTCACTACCCGGACTGGGTCTACACCAGACTCCAGTCTCTCACTACCCGGACTGGGTCTACAACAGACTCCAGTCCCTCACTACCCGGACTGGGTCTACAACAGACTCCAGTCCCTCACTACCCGGACTGGGTCTACAACAGACTCCAGTCTCTCACTACCCGGACTGGGTCTACAACAGACTCCAGTCTCTCACTACCCGGACTGGGTCTACAACAGACTCCAGTCTCTCACTACCCCGACTGGGTCGACACCAGACTCCAGTCTCTCACTACCCAGACTGGGTCTACAACAGACTCCAGTCCCTCACTACCCGGACTGGGTCTACAACAGACTCCAGTCTCTCACTACCCAGACTGGGTCTACAACAGACTCCAGTCCCTCACTACCCGGACTGGGTCTACAACAGACTCCAGTCTCTCACTACCCGGACTGGGTCTACAACAGACTCCAGTCTCTCACTACCCCGACTGGGTCGACACCAGACTCCAGTCTCTCACTACCCGGACTGGGTCTACAACAGACTCCAGTCCCTCACTACCCGGACTGGGTCTACAACAGACTCCAGTCCCTCACTACCCAGACTGGGTCTACAACAGACTCCAGTCTCTCACTACCCGGACTGGGTCTACAACAGACTCCAGTCTCTCACTACCCGGACTGGGTCTACAACAGACTCCAGTCCCTCACTACCCGGACTGGGTCTACAACAGACTCCAGTCCCTCACTACCCGGACTGGGTCTACAACAGACTCCAGTCCCTCACTACCCAGACTGGGTCTACAACAGACTCCAGTCCCTCACTACCCGGACTGGGTCTACAACAGACTCCAGTCTCTCACTACCCGGACTGGGTCTACAACAGACTCCAGTCTCTCACTACCCCGACTGGGTCTACAACAGACTCCAGTCCCTCACTACCCAGACTGGGTCTACAACAGACTCCAGTCCCTCACTACCCGGACTGGGTCTACAACAGACTCCAGTCTCTCACTACCCGGACTGGGTCTACAACAGACTCCAGTCCCTCACTACCCGGACTGGATCTACAACAGACTCCAGTCACTCACTACCCAGACTGGGTCTACAACAGACTCCAGTCACTCACTACCCGGACTGGGTCTACAACAGACTCCAGTCTCTCACTACCCGGACTGGGTCTACAACAGACTCCAGTCCCTCACTACCCGGACTGGGTCTACAACAGACTCCAGTCTCTCACTACCCCGACTGGGTCTACAACAGACTCCAGTCCCTCACTACCCAGACTGGGTCTACAACAGACTCCAGTCCCTCACTACCCGGACTGGGTCTACAACAGACTCCAGTCTCTCACTACCCGGACTGGGTCTACAACAGACTCCAGTCCCTCACTACCCGGACTGGGTCCACAACAGACTCCAGTCCCTCACTACCCGGACTGGGTCTACACCAGACTCCAGTCTCTCACTACCCGGACTGGGTCTACAACAGACTCCAGTCTCTCACTACCCGGACTGGGTCTACAACAGACTCCAGTCCCTCACTACCCAGACTGGGTCTACAACAGACTCCAGTCCCTCACTACCCGGACTGGGTCTACAACAGACTCCAGTCTCTCACTACCCGGACTGGGTCTACAACAGACTCCAGTCCCTCACTACCCGGACTGGGTCTACAACAGACTCCAGTCTCTCACTACCCAGACTGGGTCTACAACAGACTCCAGTCCCTCACTACCCGGACTGGGTCTACAACAGACTCCAGTCCCTCACTACCCAGACTGGGTCTACAACAGACTCCAGTCCCTCACTACCCGGACTGGGTCTACAACAGACTCCAGTCTCTCACTACCCAGACTGGGTCTACAACAGACTCCAGTCCCTCACTACCCGGACTGGGTCTACAACAGACTCCAGTCCATCACTACCCGGACTGGGCCTACAACAGACTCCAGTCCCTCACTACCCAGACTGGGTCTACAACAGACTCCAGTCACTCACTACCCGGACTGGGCTTTCACCAGACTCCAGTCTCTCACTACCCGGACTGGGCCTACACCAGACTCCAGTCACTCACTACCCAGACTGGGCCTTCACCAGACTCCAGTCACTCACTGCCCGGACTGTGCCTTCACCAGACTCCAGTCCCTCACTACCCAGACTGGGTCTACAACAGACTCCAGTCTCTCACTACCCGGACTGGGTCTACACCAGACTCCAGTCTCTCACTACCCGGACTGGGTCTACAACAGACTCCAGTCTCTCACGACCCGGACTGGGTCTACAACAGACTCCAGTCCCTCACTACCCGGACTGGGTCTACAACAGACTCCAGTCCCTCACTACCCGGACTGGGTCTACAACAGACTCCAGTCCCTCACTACCCGGACTGGGTCTACAACAGACTCCAGTCCCTCACTACCCGGACTGGGTCTGCAACAGACTCCAGTCCCTCACTACCCGGACTGGGTCTACAACAGACTCCAGTCCCTCACTACCCAGACTGGGTCTACAACAGACTCCAGTCCCTCACTACCCAGACTGGGTCTACAACAGACTCCAGTCTCTCACGACCCGGACTGGGTCGACACCAGACTCCAGTCTCTCACTACCCGGACTGGGTCTACAACAGACTCCAGTCCCTCACTACCCAGACTGGGTCTACAACAGACTCCAGTCCCTCACTACCCAGACTGGGTCTACAACAGACTCCAGTCCCTCACTACGCGGACTGGGTCTACAACAGACTCCAGTCACTCACTACCCAGACTGGGTCTACAACAGACTCCAGTCTCTCACTACCCGGACTGGGTCTACAACAGACTCCAGTCACTCACTACCCAGACTGGGTCTACAACAGACTCCAGTCCCTCACTACCCAGACTGGGTCTACAACAGACTCCAGTCCCTCACTACCCAGACTGGGTCTACAACAGACTCCAGTCTCTCACGACCCGGACTGGGTCGACACCAGACTCCAGTCTCTCACTACCCGGACTGGGTCTATAACAGACTCCAGTCTCTCACTACCCGGACTGGGTCTACACCAGACTCCGGTCCCTCACTACCCGGACTGGGTCTACAACAGACTCCAGTCTCTCACTACCCCGACTGGGTCTACACCAGACTCCAGTCCCTCACTACCCGGACTGGGTCTACAACAGACTCCAGTCCCTCACTACCCGGACTGGGTCTACAACAGACTCCAGTCTCTCACTACCCAGACTGGGTCTACAACAGACTCCGGTCCCTCACTACCCGGACTGGGTCTACAACAGACTCCGGTCCCTCACTACCCGGACTGGGTCTACAACAGACTCCAGTCTCTCACTACCCGGACTGGGTCTACAACAGACTCCGGTCTCTCACTACCCGGACTGGGTCTACAACAGACTCCGGTCCCTCACTACCCGGACTGGGTCTACAACAGACTCCAGTCTCTCACTACCCGGACTGGGTCTACAACAGACTCCAGTCCCTCACTACCCAGACTGGGTCTACAACAGACTCCAGTCTCTCACTACCCGGACTGGGTCTACAACAGACTCCGGTCCCTCACTACCCGGACTGGGTCTACAACAGACTCCGGTCCCTCACTACCCGGACTGGGTCTACAACAGACTCCAGTCTCTCACTACCCGGACTGGGTCTACAACAGACTCCGGTCTCTCACTACCCGGACTGGGTCTACAACAGACTCCAGTCTCTCACTACCCGGACTGGGTCTACAACAGACTCCAGTCCCTCACTACCCGGACTGGGTCTGCAACAGACTCCAGTCCCTCACTACCCGGACTGGGTCTACACCAGACTCCGGTCCCTCACTACCCGGACTGGGTCTACAACAGACTCCAGTCTCTCACTACCCCGACTGGGTCTACACCAGACTCCAGTCCCTCACTACCCGGACTGGGTCTACAACAGACTCCAGTCCCTCACTACCCGGACTGGGTCTACAACAGACTCCAGTCTCTCACTACCCAGACTGGGTCTACAACAGACTCCGGTCCCTCACTACCCGGACTGGGTCTACAACAGACTCCGGTCCCTCACTACCCGGACTGGGTCTACAACAGACTCCAGTCTCTCACTACCCGGACTGGGTCTACAACAGACTCCGGTCTCTCACTACCCGGACTGGGTCTACAACAGACTCCGGTCCCTCACTACCCGGACTGGGTCTACAACAGACTCCAGTCTCTCACTACCCGGACTGGGTCTACAACAGACTCCAGTCCCTCACTACCCAGACTGGGTCTACAACAGACTCCAGTCTCTCACTACCCGGACTGGGTCTACAACAGACTCCGGTCCCTCACTACCCGGACTGGGTCTACAACAGACTCCGGTCCCTCACTACCCGGACTGGGTCTACAACAGACTCCAGTCTCTCACTACCCGGACTGGGTCTACAACAGACTCCGGTCTCTCACTACCCGGACTGGGTCTACAACAGACTCCGGTCCCTCACTACCCGGACTGGGTCTACAACAGGCTCCAGTCCCTCACTACCCGGACTGGGTCTACAACAGACTCCAGTCTCTCACTACCCGGACTGGGTCTACAACAGACTCCAGTCCCTCACTACCCGGACTGGGTCTACAACAGACTCCAGTCCCTCACTACCCGGACTGGGTCTACAACAGACTCCAGTCACTCACTACCCGGACTGGGTCCACAACAGACTCCAGTCTCTCACTACCCGGACTGGGTCTACAACAGACTCCAGTCCCTCACTACCCGGACTGGGTCCACAACAGACTCCAGTCTCTCACTATCCGGACTGGGTCTACAACAGACTCCAGTCACTCACTACCCGGACTGGGTCCACAACAGACTCCAGTCTCTCACTACCCGGACTGGGTCCACAACAGACTCCAGTCCCTCACTACCCGGACTGGGTCCACAACAGACTCCAGTCCCTCACTACCCGGACTGGGTCTACAACAGACTCCAGTCCCTCACTACCCGGACTGGGTCTACAACAGACTCCAGTCACTCACTACCCGGACTGGGTCTACAACAGACTCCAGTCTCTCACTACCCGGACTGGGTCTACAACAGACTCCAGTCTCTCACTACCCGGACTGGGTCTACAACAGACTCCAGTCTCTCACTACCCGGACTGGGTCTACAACAGACTCCAGTCCCTCACTACCCGGACTGGGTCTACAACAGACTCCAGTCCCTCACTACCCGGACTGGGTCCACAACAGACTCCAGTCCCTCACTACCCGGACTGGGTCTACAACAGACTCCAGTCCCTCACTACCCGGACTGGGTCTACAACAGACTCCAGTCACTCACTACCCGGACTGGGTCTACAACAGACTCCAGTCTCTCACTACCCGGACTGGGTCTACAACAGACTCCAGTCTCTCACTACCCGGACTGGGTCTACAACAGACTCCAGTCTCTCACTACCCGGACTGGGTCTACAACAGACTCCAGTCCCTCACTACCCGGACTGGGTCTACAACAGACTCCAGTCCCTCACTACCCGGACTGGGTCTACAACAGACTCCAGTCCCTCACTACGCGGACTGGGTCTACAACAGACTCCAGTCACTCACTACCCGGACTGGGTCTACAACAGACTCCAGTCTCTCACTACCCGGACTGGGTCTACAACAGACTCCAGTCCCTCACTACCCGGACTGGGTCTACAACAGACTCCAGTCCCTCACTACCCGGACTGGGTCTGCAACAGACTCCAGTCCCTCACTACCCAGACTGTGTCTACAACAGACTCCAGTCCCTCACTACCCAGACTGGGTCTACAACAGACTCCAGTCCCTCACTACCCGGACTGGGTCTACAACAGACTCCAGTCCCTCACTACCCAGACTGTGTCTACAACAGACTCCAGTCCCTCACTACCCAGACTGGGTCTACAACAGACTCCAGTCCCTCACTACCCGGACTGGGTCTACACCAGACTCCAGTCTCTCACTACCCGGACTGGGTCTACAACAGACTCCAGTCACTCACTACCCGGACTGGGTCTACAACAGACTCCAGTCCCTCACTACCCGGACTGGGTCTACAACAGACTCCAGTCCCTCACTACCCGGACTGGGTCTACAACAGACTCCAGTCCCTCACTACCCGGACTGGGTCTACACCAGACTCCAGTCTCTCACTACCCGGACTGGGTCTACAACAGACTCCAGTCCCTCACTACCCGGACTGGGTCTACAACAGACTCCAGTCTCTCACTACCCAGACTGGGTCTACACCAGACTCCAGTCTCTCACTACCCGGACTGGGTCTACAACAGACTCCAGTCCCTCACTACCCGGACTGGGTCTACAACAGACTCCAGTCCCTCACTACCCGGACTGGGTCTGCAACAGACTCCAGTCCCTCACTACCCAGACTGTGTCTACAACAGACTCCAGTCCCTCACTACCCAGACTGGGTCTACAACAGACTCCAGTCCCTCACTACCCGGACTGGGTCTACAACAGACTCCAGTCCCTCACTACCCAGACTGTGTCTACAACAGACTCCAGTCCCTCACTACCCAGACTGGGTCTACAACAGACTCCAGTCCCTCACTACCCGGACTGTGTCTACAACAGACTCCAGTCTCTCACTACCCGGACTGTGTCTACAACAGACTCCAGTCCCTCACTACCCAGACTGGGTCTACAACAGACTCCAGTCACTCACTACCCGGACTGGGTCTACAACAGACTCCAGTCACTCACTACCCGGACTGGGTCTACAACAGACTCCAGTCCCTCACTACCCGGACTGGGTCTACAACAGACTCCAGTCACTCACTACCCGGACTGGGTCTACAACAGACTCCAGTCCCTCACTACCCGGACTGGGTCTACAACAGACTCCAGTCTCTCACTACCCAGACTGGGTCCACAACAGACTCCAGTCACTCACGACCCGGACTGGGTCTACAACAGACTCCAGTCCCTCACTACCCAGACTGGGTCTACAACAGACTCCAGTCCCTCACTACCCGGACTGGGTCTACAACAGACTCCAGTCACTCACTACCCAGACTGGGTCTACAACAGACTCCAGTCCCTCACTACCTGGAATGGGTCTACAACAGACTCCAGTCTCTCACTACCCGGACTGGGTCTACAACAGACTCCAGTCACTCACTACCCAGACTGGGTCCACAACAGACTCCAGTCACTCACGACCCGGACTGGGTCTACAACAGACTCCAGTCCCTCACTACCCAGACTGGGTCTACAACAGACTCCAGTCCCTCACTACCTGGACTGGGTCTACAACAGACTCCAGTCCCTCACTACCCAGACTGGGTCTACAACAGACTCCAGTCCCTCACTACCCAGACTGGGTCTACAACAGACTCCAGTCCCTCACTACCCGGACTGGGTCTACAACAGACTCCAGTCCCTCACTACCCAGACTGTGTCTACAACAGACTCCAGTCCCTCACTACCCGGACTGGGTCTACACCAGACTCCAGTCTCTCACTACCCGGACTGGGTCTACAACAGACTCCAGTCCCTCACTACCCAGACTGGGTCTACAACAGACTCCAGTCCCTCACTACCCAGACTGGGTCTACAACAGACTCCAGTCCCTCACTACCCGGACTGGGTCTACAACAGACTCCAGTCCCTCACTACCCGGACTGGGTCTACACCAGACTCCAGTCCCTCACTACCCGGACTGGGTCTACAACAGACTCCAGTCCCTCACTACCCGGACTGGGTCTACACCAGACTCCAGTCCCTCACTACCCGGACTGGGTCTACAACAGACTCCAGTCACTCACTACCCGGACTGGGTCTACAACAGACTCCAGTCCCTCACTACCCAGACTGGGTCTACAACAGACTCCAGTCACTCACTACCCGGACTGGGTCTACAACAGACTCCAGTCTCTCACTACCCGGACTGGGTCCACAACAGACTCCAGTCCCTCACTACCCAGACTGGGTCTACAACAGACTCCAGTCCCTCACTACCCAGACTGGGTCTACAACAGACTCCAGTCCCTCACTACCCGGACTGGGTCTACAACAGACTCCAGTCCCTCACTACCCGGACTGGGTCTACAACAGACTCCAGTCACTCACTACCCGGACTGGGTCTACAACAGACTCCAGTCCCTCACTACCCAGACTGGGTCTACAACAGACTCCAGTCTCTCACGACCCGGACTGGGCTTTCACCAGACTCCAGTCTCTCACTACCCGGACTGGGTCTACAACAGACTCCAGTCCCTCACTACCCGGACTGGGTCTACAACAGACTCCAGTCTCTCACGACCCGGACTGGGTCTACAACAGACTCCAGTCCCTCACTACCCAGACTGGGTCTACAACAGACTCCAGTCTCTCACGACCCGGACTGGGCTTTCACCAGACTCCAGTCTCTCACTACCCGGACTGGGCCTACACCAGACTCCAGTCACTCACTACCCGGACTGGGTCCACAACAGACTCCAGTCACTCACTACCCAGACTGGGTCTACAACAGACTCCAGTCCCTCACTACCCGGACTGGGTCTACAACAGACTCCAGTCACTCACTACCCGGACTGGGTCCACAACAGACTCCAGTCACTCACGACCCGGACTGGGTCTACAACAGACTCCAGTCACTCACTACCCGGACTGGGTCTACAACAGACTCCAGTCCCTCACTACCCGGACTGGGCTTTCACCAGACTCCAGTCTCTCACTACCCGGACTGGGCCTACACCAGACTCCAGTCACTCACTACCCGGACTGGGTCTACAACAGACTCCAGTCCCTCACTACCCGGACTGGGTCTACAACAGACTCCAGTCACTCACTACCCGGACTGGGTCCACAACAGACTCCAGTCACTCACGACCCGGACTGGGTCTACAACAGACTCCAGTCTCTCACTACCCGGACTGGGTCTACAACAGACTCCAGTCCCTCACTACCCGGACTGGGTCCACAACAGACTCCAGTCTCTCACTACCCGGACTGGGTCTACAACAGACTCCAGTCCCTCACTACCCGGACTGGGTCTACAACAGACTCCAGTCACTCACTACCCGGACTGGGTCTACAACAGACTCCAGTCACTCACTACCCGGACTGGGTCTACAACAGACTCCAGTCCCTCACTACCCGGACTGGGTCTACAACAGACTCCAGTCTCTCACGACCCGGACTGGGTCTACAACAGACTCCAGTCCCTCACTACCCGGACTGGGTCTACAACAGACTCCAGTCCCTCACTACCCGGACTGGGTCTACAACAGACTCCAGTCCCTCACTACCCGGACTGGGTCTACAACAGACTCCAGTCTCTCACTACCCGGACTGGGTCTACAACAGACTCCAGTCCCTCACTACCCGGACTGGGTCCACAACAGACTCCAGTCACTCACTACCCGGAATGGGTCTACACCAGACTCCAGTCCCTCACTACATGGACTGGGTCTACAACAGACTCCAGTCCCTCACTACCCGGACTGGGTCTACAACAGACTCCAGTCCCTCACTACCCGGACTGGGTCCACAACAGACTCCAGTCACTCACTACCCGGAATGGGTCTACACCAGACTCCAGTCCCTCACTACATGGACTGGGTCTACAACAGACTCCAGTCCCTCACTACCCGGACTGGGTCTACAACAGACTCCAGTCCCTCACTACCCGGACTGGGTCTACAACAGACTCCAGTCTCTCACGACCCGGACTGGGCTTTCACCAGACTCCAGTCTCTCACTACCCGGACTGGGCCTACACCAGACTCCAGTCACTCACTACCCGGACTGGGTCTACAACAGACTCCAGTCACTCACTACCCGGAATGGGTCTACACCAGACTCCAGTCCCTCACTACATGGACTGGGTCTACAACAGACTCCAGTCCCTCACTACCCGGACTGGGTCTACAACAGACTCCAGTCCCTCACTACCCGGACTGGGTCTACAACAGACTCCAGTCTCTCACGACCCGGACTGGGCTTTCACCAGACTCCAGTCTCTCACTACCCGGACTGGGCCTACACCAGACTCCAGTCTCTCACTACCCGGACTGGGCCTACACCAGACTCCAGTCTCTCACTACCCGGACTGGGCCTACACCAGACTCCAGTCACTCACTACCCGGACTGGGTCCACAACAGACTCCAGTCACTCACGACCCGGACTGGGTCTACAACAGACTCCAGTCCCTCACTACCCGGACTGGGTCTACAACAGACTCCAGTCACTCACTACCTGGACTGGGTCCACAACAGACTCCAGTCACTCACTACCCGGACTGGGTCTACAACAGACTCCAGTCACTCACGACCCGGACTGGGTCGACAACAGATGTTCTTGCCCGGGTGTCCCTGGAAAAGGAGCATGCGGTGTCCGCCGGTACGCTTGAGGCCTTCCGCGACCAGTGGGCACCGCAGGGACTGGAGTGCATTGTCGACGCCGAGAATGGCATTTTAATTTAAGTTTTTTGTTTATTTATCTGGTTTTAATAAAGTTATTTTAAAAATATAAGTGTGTATATAAAGGGGGCCTGAGGAATAAAGGCCCCCTCGACGTAAAAAATATATAAAATGGGCCTGGGGTATAAGGTCACCTTAAAAAAAAACCAGACTCCAGTCTCTCACTGCCCGGACTGGGCCTACACCAGACCCCCGTCTCGCATCACCCGGACTGGGCCTACACCAGACTCCAGTCACTCACTACCCGGACTGGGCCTACACCAGACTCCAGTCTCTCACTACCCAGACTGGGCCTACACCAGACTCCAGTCTCTCACTACCCGGACTGGGCCTTCACCAGACTCCAGTCTCTCACGACCCGGACTGGGCTTTCACCAGACTCCAGTCTCTCACTACCCAGACTGGGCCTACACCAGACTCCAGTCTCTCACGACCCGGACTGGGCTTTCACCAGACTCCAGTCACTCACTACCCGGACTGGACCTTCACCAGACTCCAGTCTCTCACTTCCCGGATAGGGCCTTCACCAGACTCCAGTCACTCACTACCCGGACTGGGCCTACACCAGACTCCAGTCACTCACTACCCAGACTCGGCCTACACCAGACTCCAGTCTCTCACTACCCGGACTGGGCCTTCACCAGACTCCAGTCTCTCACGACCCGGACTGGGCTTTCACCAGACTCCAGTCTCTCACTGCCCGGAATGTGCCTTCACCAGACTCCAGTCTCTCACTACCCGGACTGGGTCTACAACAGACTCCAGTCTCTCACGACCCGGACTGGGCCTTCACCAGACTCCAGTCTCTCACGACCCGGACTGGGCTTTCACCAGACTCCAGTCTCTCACTACCCGGACTGGGTCTACAACAGACTCCAGTCTCTCACGACCCGGACTGGGCCTTCACCAGACTCCAGTCTCTCACGACCCGGACTGGGCTTTCACCAGACTCCAGTCACTCACTACCCAGACTGGGCCTTCACCAGACTCCAGTCTCTCACTACCCAGACTGGGCCTTCACCAGACTCCAGTCACTCACTGCCCGGACTGTGCCTTCACCAGACTCCAGTCTCTCACTACCCGGACTGGGTCTACAACAGACTCCAGTCTCTCACGACCCGGACTGGGTCTACAACAGACTCCAGTCCCTCACTACCCGGACTGGGTCTACAACAGACTCCAGTCCCTCACTACCCGGACTGGGTCTGCAACAGAATCCAGTCCCTCACTACCCGGACTGGGTCTACAACAGACTCCAGTCCCTCACTACCCAGACTGGGTCTACAACAGACTCCAGTCCCTCACTACCCAGACTGGGTCTACAACAGACTCCAGTCTCTCACGACCCGGACTGGGTCGACACCAGACTCCAGTCTCTCACTACCCGGACTGGGTCTACAACAGACTCCAGTCCCTCACTACCCAGACTGGGTCTACAACAGACTCCAGTCCCTCACTACCCAGACTGGGTCTACAACAGACTCCAGTCTCTCACTACCCGGACTGGGTCTACAACAGACTCCAGTCTCTCACTACCCAGACTGGGTCTACAACAGACTCCAGTCTCTCACTACCCGGACTGGGTCTGCAACAGACTCCGGTCCCTCACTACCCAGACTGGGTCTACAACAGACTCCAGTCACTCACTACCCGGACTGGGTCTACAACAGACTCCAGTCCCTCACTACCCGGACTGGGTCTACAACAGACTCCAGTCCCTCACTACCCGGACTGGGTCTACAACAGACTCCAGTCTCTCACTACCCGGACTGGGTCTACAACAGACTCCAGTCCCTCACTACCCGGACTGGGTCTACAACAGACTCCGGTCCCTCACTACCCAGACTGGGTCTACAACAGACTCCAGTCTCTCACTACCCGGACTGGGTCTACAACAGACTCCAGTCCCTCACTACCCGGACTGGGTCTACACCAGACTCCAGTCTCTCACTACCCGGACTGGGTCTACACCAGACTCCAGTCTCTCACTACCCGGACTGGGTGTACAACAGACTCCAGTCCCTCACTACCCAGACTGGGTCTACAACAGACTCCAGTCTCTCACTACCCGGACTGGGTCTACAACAGACTCCAGTCTCTCACTACCCGGACTGGGTCTACAACAGACTCCAGTCTCTCACTACCCGGACTGGGTCTACAACAGACTCCAGTCTCTCACTACCCAGACTGGGTCTACACCAGACTCCAGTCCCTCACTACCCGGACTGGGTCTACAACAGACTCCAGTCTCTCACGACCCGGACTGGGTCGACACCAGACTCCAGTCTCTCACTACCCGGACTGGGTCTACAACAGACTCCAGTCCCTCACTACCCGGAATGGGTCTACAACAGACTCCAGTCCCTCACTACCCGGACTGGGTCTGCAACAGACTCCAGTCCCTCACTACCCAGACTGTGTCTACAACAGACTCCAGTCCCTCACTACCCAGACTGGGTCTACAACAGACTCCAGTCTCTCACGACCCGGACTGGGTCTACACCAGACTCCGGTCCCTCACTACCCGGACTGGGTCTACAACAGACTCCAGTCTCTCACTACCCGGACTGGGTCTACAACAGACTCCAGTCCCTCACTACCCGGACTGGGTCTACACCAGACTCCAGTCCCTCACTACCCGGACTGGGTCTACAACAGACTCCAGTCCCTCACTACCCGGACTGGGTCTACAACAGACTCCAGTCTCTCACTACCCAGACTGGGTCTACAACAGACTCCAGTCCCTCACTACCCGGACTGGGTCTGCAACAGACTCCAGTCCCTCACTACCCAGACTGTGTCTACAACAGACTCCAGTCCCTCACTACCCAGACTGGGTCTACAACAGACTCCAGTCTCTCACGACCCGGACTGGGTCTACACCAGACTCCGGTCCCTCACTACCCGGACTGGGTCTACAACAGACTCCAGTCTCTCACTACCCGGACTGGGTCTACAACAGACTCCAGTCCCTCACTACCCGGACTGGGTCTACACCAGACTCCAGTCCCTCACTACCCGGACTGGGTCTACAACAGACTCCAGTCCCTCACTACCCGGACTGGGTCTACAACAGACTCCAGTCTCTCACTACCCAGACTGGGTCTACAACAGACTCCAGTCCCTCACTACCCGGACTGGGTCTACAACAGACTCCAGTCTCTCACGACCCGGACTGGGTCTACAACAGACTCCAGTCCCTCACTACCCGGACTGGGTCGACACCAGACTCCAGTCCCTCACTACCCGGACTGGGTCTACAACAGACTCCAGTCTCTCACTACCCGGACTGGGTCTACAACAGACTCCAGTCCCTCACTACCCGGACTGGGTCTACACCAGACTCCAGTCCCTCACTACCCGGACTGGGTCTACAACAGACTCCAGTCCCTCACTACCCGGACTGGGTCTACAACAGACTCCAGTCTCTCACTACCCAGACTGGGTCTACAACAGACTCCAGTCCCTCACTACCCGGACTGGGTCTACAACAGACTCCAGTCTCTCACGACCCGGACTGGGTCTACAACAGACTCCAGTCCCTCACTACCCGGACTGGGTCGACACCAGACTCCAGTCTCTCACTACCCGGACTGGGTCTACAACAGACTCCGGTCCCTCACTACCCGGACTGGGTCTACAACAGACTCCAGTCCCTCACTACCCGGACTGGGTCTACAACAGACTCCAGTCCCTCACTACCCAGACTGGGTCTACAACAGACTCCAGTCTCTCACTACCCGGACTGGGTCTACAACAGACTCCGGTCCCTCACTACCCGGACTGGGTCTACAACAGACTCCAGTCCCTCACTACCCGGACTGGGTCTACAACAGACTCCAGTCTCTCACTACCCGGACTGGGTCCACAACAGACTCCAGTCCCTCACTACCCGGACTGGGTCTACAACAGACTCCAGTCTCTCACTACCCGGACTGGGTCTACAACAGACTCCAGTCCCTCACTACCCAGACTGTGTCTACAACAGACTCCAGTCCCTCACTACCCGGACTGGGTCTACAACAGACTCCAGTCCCTCACTACCCAGACTGGGTCTACAACAGACTCCAGTCCCTCACTACCCGGACTGGGTCTACAACAGACTCCAGTCCCTCACTACCCGGACTGGGTCTACAACAGACTCCAGTCCCTCACTACCCGGACTGGGTCTGCAACAGACTCCAGTCCCTCACTACCCGGAATGGGTCTACAACAGACTCCAGTCCCTCACTACCCGGACTGGGTCTACAACAGACTCCAGTCCCTCACTACCCGGACTGGGTCTACAACAGACTCCAGTCCCTCACTACCCAGACTGGGTCTACAACAGACTCCAGTCCCTCACTACCCGGACTGGGTCTACAACAGACTCCAGTCCCTCACTACCCAGACTGGGTCTACAACAGACTCCAGTCCCTCACTACCCAGACTGGGTCTACAACAGACTCCAGTCTCTCACGACCCGGACTGGGTCGACACCAGACTCCAGTCTCTCACTACCCGGACTGGGTCTACAACAGACTCCAGTCCCTCACTACCCAGACTGGGTCTACAACAGACTCCAGTCCCTCACTACCCAGACTGGGTCTACAACAGACTCCAGTCCCTCACTACGCGGACTGGGTCTACAACAGACTCCAGTCACTCACTACCCAGACTGGGTCTACAACAGACTCCAGTCTCTCACTACCCGGACTGGGTCTACAACAGACTCCAGTCACTCACTACCCAGACTGGGTCTACAACAGACTCCAGTCCCTCACTACCCAGACTGGGTCTACAACAGACTCCAGTCCCTCACTACCCAGACTGGGTCTACAACAGACTCCAGTCTCTCACGACCCGGACTGGGTCGACACCAGACTCCAGTCTCTCACTACCCGGACTGGGTCTATAACAGACTCCAGTCTCTCACTACCCGGACTGGGTCTACACCAGACTCCGGTCCCTCACTACCCGGACTGGGTCTACAACAGACTCCAGTCTCTCACTACCCCGACTGGGTCTACACCAGACTCCAGTCTCTCACGACCCGGACTGGGCCTCCACCAGACTCCAGTCACTCACTACCCGGACTGGGCCTACACCAGACTCCAGTCACTCACTACCCAGACTGGGCCTACACCAGACTCCAGTCTCTCACTACCCAGACTGGGCCGACACCAGACTCCAGTCTCTCACTACCCGGACTGGGCCTACACCAGACCCCCTTCTCGCATCACCCGGACTGGGCCTGCACCAGACCCCAGTCTCTCACTACCCGGACTGGGCCTTCACCAGACTCCAGTCACTCACTACCCGGACTGGGCCTTCACCAGACTCCAGTCTCTCACTACCCAGACTGGGCCTACACCAGACTCCAGTCCCTCACTACCCGGACTGGACCTTCACCAGACTCCAGTCTCTCACTTCCCGGTTAGGGCCTTCACCAGACTCCAGTCACTCACTACCCGGACTGGGCCTACACCAGACTCCAGTCACTCACTACCCAGACTGGGCCTACACCAGACTCCAGTCTCTCACTACCCGGACTGGGCCTTCACCAGACTCCAGTCTCTCACGCCCCGGACTGGGCTTTCACCAGACTCCAGTCACTCACTACCCAGACTGGACCTTCACCAGAATCCAGTCTCTCACTTCCCAGTTCGGCCCTTCACCAGACTCCAGTCTCTCACTACCCGGACTGGGCCAACACCAGACTCCAGTCACTCACTACCCAGACTGGGCCTACACCAGACTCCAGTCACTCACTACCCTGACTGGGCCTTCACCAGACTCCAGTCTCTCACTACCCAGACTGGGCCTTCACCAGACTCCAGTCACTCACTGCCCGGACTGTGCCTTCACCAGACTCCAGTCACTCACTACCCAGACTGGGCCGACACCAGACTCCAGTCTCTCACTACCCGGACTGGGCCTACACCAGACCCCCGTCTCGCATCACCCGGACTGGGCCTACACCAGACCCCAGTCTCTCACTACCCGGACTGGGCCTTCACCAGACTCCAGTCACTCACTACCCGGACTGGGCCTTCACCAGACTCCAGTCTCTCACTACCCGGACTGGGCCTTCACCAGACTCCAGTCTCTCACTACCCAGACTGTGCCTTCACCAGACTCCAGTCTCTCACTACCCGGACTGGACCTTCACCAGACTCCAGTCTCTCACTTCCCGGTTAGGGCCTTCACCAGACTCCAGTCACTCACTACCCGGACTGGGCCTACACCAGACTCCAGTCACTCACTACCCAGACTGGGCCTACACCAGACTCCAGTCTCTCACTACCCGGACTGGGCCTTCACCAGACTCCAGTCTCTCACTACCCGGACTGGACCTTCACCAGACTCCAGTCTCTCACTTCCCGGTTAGGGCCTTCACCAGACTCCAGTCACTCACTACCCGGACTGGGCCTACACCAGACTCCAGTCACTCACTACCCAGACTGGGCCTACACCAGACTCCAGTCTCTCACTACCCGGACTGGGCCTTCACCAGACTCCAGTCTCTCACGACCCGGACTGGGCTTTCACCAGACTCCAGTCACTCACTACCCAGACTGGACCTTCACCAGACTCCAGTCTCTCACTTCCCAGTTAGGGCCTTCACCAGACTCCAGTCACTCACTACCCAGACTGGGCCTACACCAGACTCCAGTCTCTCACTACCCGAACTGGGCCTTCACCAGACTCCAGTCTCTCACGACCCGGACTGGGCTTTCACCAGACTCCAGTCACTCACTACCCGGACTGGGCCTTCACCAGACTCCAGTCTCTCACTACCCGGACTGGGCCTTCACCAGACTCCAGTCTCTCACGACTCGGACTGGGCTTTCACCAGACTCCAGTCACTCACTACCCAGACTGGGCCTACACCAGACTCCAGTCTCTCACTACCCGGACTGGGCCTTCACCAGACTCCAGTCTCTCACGACCTGGACTGGGCTTTCACCAGACTCCAGTCACTCACTACCCGGACTGGACCTTCACCAGACTCCAGTCTCTCACTTCCCGGTTAGGGCCTTCACCAGACTCCAGTCACTCACTACCCAGACTGGGCCTACACCAGACTCCAGTCTCTCACTACCCGGACTGGGCCTTCACCAGACTCCAGTCTCTCACGACCCGGACTGGGCTTTCACCAGACTCCAGTCACTCACTACCCGGACTGGGCCTTCACCAGACTCCAGTCTCTCACGACCCGGACTGGGCTTTCACCAGACTCCAGTCACTCACTACCCGGACTGGGCTTTCACCAGACTCCAGTCACTCACTACCCGGACTGGGCCTTCACCAGACTCCAGTCCCTCACTACCCGGACTGGGCCTTCACCAGACTCCAGTCACTCACTACCCGGACTGGGCCTACACCAGACTCCAGTCACTCACTACCCAGACTGGGCCTACACCAGACTCCAGTCTCTCACTACCCGGACTGGGCCTTCACCAGACTCCAGTCACTCACTACCCGGACTGGGCCTACACCAGACTCCAGTCACTCACTACCCAGACTGGGCCTTCACCAGACTCCAGTCTCTCACGACCCGGACTGGGCTTTCACCAGACTCCAGTCACTCACTACCCAGACTGGGCCTTCACCAGACTCCAGTCTCTCACTACCCAGACTGGGCCTACACCAGACTCCAGTCTCTCACGACCCGGACTGGGCCTTCACCAGACTCCAGTCTCTCACGACCCGGACTGGGCTTTCACCAGACTCCAGTCTCTCACTACCCGGACTGGGCCTTCACCAGACTCCAGTCTCTCACGACCCGGACTGGGCTTTCACCAGACTCCAGTCACTCACTACCCAGACTGGGCCTTCACCAGACTCCAGTCACTCACTACCCGGACTGGGCCTTCACCAGACTCCAGTCTCTCACGACCCGGACTGGGCTTTCACCAGACTCCAGTCACTCACTACCCAGACTGGGCCTTCACCAGACTCCAGTCTCTCACTACCCGGACTGGGCCTTCACCAGACTCCAGTCACTCACTACCCGGACTGGGCCTTCACCAGACTCCAGTCTCTCACGACCCGGACTGGGCTTTCACCAGACTCCAGTCTCTCACTACCCGGACTGGGCCTACACCAGACTCCAGTCTCTCACTACCCGGACTGGGCCTTCACCAGACTCCAGTCTCTCACGACCCGGACTGGGCTTTCACCAGACTCCAGTCACTCACTACCCAGACTGGGCCTTCACCAGACTCTGGATCCTCAGTGTGGGGTTGCTTCACTTTTTGAGGTTGGGACTATGGGTATTTGCAGCCCTGTTGCTGTTGCTCACATGCCTGGTGTGACTGTCTCTGCTATCCTGGATCTCCTGTCCTCCCACACAGTTTCTTCTCCTTTAGGCTAAGGTCTGACCTTCTTGCACTGTCCTTGGACTGAACGATGATTTCTGCATCACCCCTGAACCCTGACATTCTTTAAATGTTGGTTTTTGTGTGCCATCGATTTGTTCCATTATTAATATAGGTGATGTGGAAAGTCACTCGATAGGAGGTGATATCAAGTTCAGACTAAGTGCATTGAGAGCTGCGTTGAAATATGAAGCTAGCGGTCGAGAGTTTCTGTGCTCTGTGTCTGGCATGTAGCAATGATATCCAATCCCTGTCCTCTGCCTCTCCGTCCTTGCAGAACCTTCTGTTCGTGAACACCGTCATCAACAGCTGGAATTAATACACTCCTGCCCAGATTTATTGATGATTAATCCTCAGCGGGGATCAGTGTTTGCTGTTGATGAAATGGAGAGCAGTGTTGAGCAGAATTCAGATGGAATTTGATATTTCAGTCCTGACAATGATTTTTCATATAATAACGTAATTAACTGTGCTGTACTGCAAGGTTTACATAAGAACAGCATTATTCCACTCTGATGTGTTAAAGTAAAGCATCAATGATGGACTGAAAGTGCTCGACAATACAACTGTCATCACCAGATATCATTCAGTCAGCAGTTAATGTAACAACCCAGCATTAGCAAGTGTCAACTCAGAGCTTTTCATCACTCTATATCCACCTCCGTCTTCCAGCATCCTTCAACGAGGGCACTGCGGGCAGCTGAGAGTGAGGGACATGGGGAGGTGGGAGTGAGGGACATGGTGCGGTGAGAGTGAGAGACATGGGGAGGTGAGAGTGAGGGACATGGGGAGGTGTATGTGAGGGACATGGGGCGGTGAGAGTGAGAGACATGGGGAGGTGAGAGTGAGGGACATGGGGAGGTGGGAGTGAAGGACATGGGGAGGTGGGAGTGAGGGACATGGTGAGGTGGGAGTGAAGGAAATGGGGAGGTGGGAGTGAATGAAATGGGGAGGTGGGAGTGAGGGACATGGGGAGGTGGGAGTGAGGGACATGGGGAGGTGGGAGTGAGGGACATGGGGAGGTGGGAGTGAGGGACATGGGGAGGAGGGAGTGAGGGACATGGGGAGGTGAGAGTGAGGGACATGGGGAGGTGGGAGTGAGGAACATGGTGAGGTGAGAGTGAGGGACATGGTGAGGTGGGAGTGAGGGACATGGGGAGGAGGGAGTGAGGGACATGGGGAGGAGGGAGTGAAGGACATGGGGAGGTGGAAGTGAGGGACATGGTGAGGTGGGAGTGAGGGACATGGGGAGGTGGGTGTGAGGGACATGGGTAGGTGGGAGTGAGGGACATGGGGACGTGAGAGTGAGGGACATGGGGAGGTGGGTGTGAGGGACATGGGTAGGTGGGAGTGAGGGACATGGGGAGGTGGGAGTGAAGGACATGGGGAGGTGGAAGTGAGGGACATGGTGAGGTGGGAGTGAGAGACATGGGGAGGTGGGAGTGAAGGACATGGGGAGGTGGGAGTGAGGGACATGGGGAGGTGGGTGTGAGGGACATGGGGCGGTGAGAGTGAGAGACATGGGGAGGTGAGAGTGAGGGACATGGGGAGGTGGGAGTGAGGGACATGGGGAGGTGGGAGTGAGGGACATGGGGAGGTGAGAGTGAGGGACATGGGGAGGTGGGAGTGAGAGATATGGGGAGGTGAGAGTGAGGGACATGGGGAGGTGGGAGTGAGGGACATGGGGAGGTGGGAGTGAGGGACATGGGGAGGTGGGAGTGAAGGAAATGGGGAGGTGGGAGTGAAGGAAATGGGGAGGTGGGAGTGAGGGACATGGGGCGGTGAGAGTGAGAGACATGGGGAGGTGAGAGTGAGGGACATGGGGAGGTGGGTGTGAGGGACATGGAGCGGTGAGAGTGAGAGACATGGGGAGGTGAGAGTGAGGGACATGGGGAGGTGGGAGTGAGGGACATGGGGAGGTGGGAGTGAGGGACATGGGGAGGTGGGAGTGAAGGAAATGGGGAGGTGGGAGTGAAGGAAATGGGGAGGTGGGAGTGAGGGACATGGGGAGGTGGGAGTGAGGGACATGGGGAGGTGGGAGTGAGGGACATGGGGAGGTGGGAGTGAGGGACATGGGGAGGAGGGAGTGAGGGACATGGGGAGGTGAGAGTGAGGGACATGGGGAGGTGGGAGTGAGAAACACGGGGAGGTGGGAGTGAGGGACATGGGGAGGTGGGCGTGAGAGACATGGGGAGGTGAGAGTGAGAGACATGGGGAGGTGGGAGTGAAGGACATGGGGAGGTGGGAGTGAGGGACATGGGGAGGTGGGTGTGAGGGACATGGGGCGGTGAGAGTGAGAGACATGGGGAGGTGAGAGTGAGGGACATGGGGAGGTGGGAGTGAGGGACATGGGGAGGTGAGAGTGAGGGACATGGGGAGGTGGGAGTGAAGGAAATGGGGAGGTGGGAGTGAAGGAAATGGGGAGGTGGGAGTGAGGGACATGGGGAGGTGGGAGTGAGGGACATGGGGAGGTGGGAGTGAGGGACATGGGGAGGAGGGAGTGACGGACATGGGGAGGTGAGAGTGAGGGACATGGGGAGGTGGGAGTGAGGAACATGGTGAGGTGGGAGTGAGGGACATGGTGAGGTGGGAGTGAGGGACATGGGGAGGAGGGAGTGAGGGACATGGGGAGGTGGGAGTGAAGGACATGGGGAGGTGGAAGTGAGGGACATGGTGAGGTGGGAGTGAGAGACATGGGGAGGTGGGAGTGAAGGACATGGGGAGGTGGGAGTGAGGGACATGGGGAGGTGGGTGTGAGGGACATGGGGCGGTGAGAGTGAGAGACATGGGGAGGTGAGAGTGAGGGACATGGGGAGGTGGGAGTGAGGGACATGGGGAGGTGAGAGTGAGGGACATGGGGAGGTGGGAGTGAGAGATATGGGGAGGTGAGAGTGAGGGACATGGGGAGGTGGGAGTGAGGGACATGGGGAGGTGGGAGTGAGGGACATGGGGAGGTGGGAGTGAAGGAAATGGGGAGGTGGGAGTGAAGGAAATGGGGAGGTGGGAGTGAGGGACATGGTGCGGTGAGAGTGAGAGACATGGGGAGGTGAGAGTGAGGGACATGGGGAGGTGTATGTGAGGGACATGGGGCGGTGAGAGTGAGAGACATGGGGAGGTGAGAGTGAGGGACATGGGGAGGTGGGAGTGAAGGACATGGGGAGGTGGGAGTGAGGGACATGGTGAGGTGGGAGTGAAGGAAATGGGGAGGTGGGAGTGAAGGAAATGGGGAGGTGGGAGTGAGGGACATGGGGAGGTGGGAGTGAGGGACATGGGGAGGTGGGAGTGAGGGACATGGGGAGGTGGGAGTGAGGGACATGGGGAGGTGGGAGTGAGGGACATGGGGAGGAGGGAGTGAGGGACATGGGGAGGTGGGAGTGAGGAACATGGTGAGGTGAGAGTGAGGGACATGGTGAGGTGGGAGTGAGGGACATGGGGAGGAGGGAGTGAGGGACATGGGGAGGAGGGAGTGAAGGACATGGGGAGGTGGAAGTGAGGGACATGGTGAGGTGGGAGTGAGGGACATGGGGAGGTGGGTGTGAGGGACATGGGTAGGTGGGAGTGAGGGACATGGGGACGTGAGAGTGAGGGACATGGTGAGGTGGGAGTGAGGGACATGGTGAGGTGGGAGTGAGGGACATGGGGAGGTGGGTGTGAGAGACATGGGGAGGTGGGTGTGAGAGACATGGGGAGGTGGGAGTGAGGAACATGGGGAGGTGGGAGTGAAGGACATGGGGAGGTGGAAGTGAGGGACATGGTGAGGTGGGAGTGAGGGACATGGGGAGGTGGGTGTGAGGGACATGGGTAGGTGGGAGTGAGGGACATGGGGACGTGAGAGTGAGGGACATGGGGAGGTGGGAGTGAGGGACATGGGGAGGTGGGATTGAGGAACATGGGGAGGTGGGAGTGAGGGACATGGGGAGGTGAGAGTGAGGGACATGGGGAGGTGAGAGTGAGGGACATGGGGAGGTGAGAGTGAGGGACATGGGGAGGTGAGAGTGAGGGACATGGGGAGGTGGGAGTGAGGGACATGGGGAGGTGAGAGTGAGGGACATGGGGAGGTGAGAGTGAGGGACATGGGGAGGTGAGAGTGAGGGACATGGGGAGGTGGGAGTCAGAGACATGGGGAGGTGAGAGTGAGGGACATGGTGAGGTGACAGTGAGGGACATGGGGAGGTGGGAGTGAGGGACATGGGGAGGTGGGAGTGAGGGACATGGGGAGGTGGGAGTGAGGGACATGGGGAGGTGGGAGTGAGGGAAATGGGGAGGTGGGAGTGGGAGACATGGGGAGGTGAGAGTGAGGGACATGGGGAGGTGAGAGTGAGGGACATGGGGAGGTGGGAGTGAGAGACATGGGGAGGTGGGACTGAGAGACATGGGGAGGTGGGAGTGAGAGACATGGGGAGGTGAGAGTGAGAGACATGGGGAGGTGAGAGTGAGAGACATGGGGAGGTGGGAGTGAGGGACATGGGGAGGTGAGAGTGAGGGACATGGGGAGGTGGGAGTGAGAGATATGGGGAGGTGGGAGTGAGGGACATGGGGAGGTGAGAGTGAGGGACAAGGGGAGGTGAGAGTGAAGGACAAGGGGAGGTGGGAGTGAGGGACACGGGTAGGTGGGAGTGAGGGACATGGGGAGGTGGGTGTGAGGGACATGGGGAGGTGGGAGTGAGAGACATGGGGAGGTGGGAGTGAGGGACATGGGGAGGTGGGAGTGAGGGACATGGGGAGGTGAGTGTGAGGGACATGGGGCGGTGAGAGTGAGAGACATGAGGAGGTGAGAGTGAGAGACATGGGGAGGTGGGAGTGAGGGACATGGGAAGGTGAGAGTGAGGGACATGGGGAGGTGAGAGTGAGGGACATGGGGAGGTGGGAGTGAGAGACATGGGGAGGTGAGAGTGAGGGACATGGGGAGGTGGGAGTGAGGGTCATGGGGAGGTGAGAGTGAGAGACATGGGGAGGTGGGAGTGAAGGACATGGGGAGGTGGGAGTGAGGGACATGGGGAGGTGGGAGTGAGGGACATGGGGAGGTGGGAGTGAGAGACATGGGGAGGTGGGAGTGAGAGACATGGGGAGGTGGGAGTGAGGGACATGCGGAGGTGAGAGTGAGGGACATGGGGAGGTGGGAGTGAGGGTCATGGGGAGGTGAGAGTGAGAGACATGGGGAGGTGGGAGTGAAGGACATGGGGAGGTGGGAGTGAGGGACATGGGGAGGTGGGAGTGAGGGACATGGGGAGGTGGGAGTGAGAGACATGGGGAGGTGGGAGTGAGAGACATGGGGAGGTGGGAGTCAGGGACATGCGGAGGTGGGAGTGAGGGTCATGGGGAGGTGAGAGTGAGAGACATGGGGAGGTGAGAGAGAGGGACATGGGGAGGTGGGAGTGAGGGACATGGGGAGGTGAGAGTGAGGGACATGGGGAGGTGGGAGTCAGAGACATGGGGAGGTGAGAGTGAGGGACATGGGGAGGTGACAGTGAGGGACATGGGGAGGTGGGAGTGAGGGACATGGGGAGGTGACAGTGAGGGACATGGGGAGGTGGGAGTGAGGGAAATGGGGAGGTGGGAGTGGGAGACATGGGGAGGTGAGAGTGAGGGACATGGGGAGGTGAGAGTGAGGGACATGGGGAGGTGGGAGTGAGAGACATGGGGAGGTGGGAGTGAGAGACATGGGGAGGTGGGAGTGAGAGACATGGGGAGGTGAGAGTGAGAGACATGGGGAGGTGGGAGTGAGAGACATGGGGAGGTGGGAGTGAGGGACATGGGGAGGTGAGAGTGAGGGACATGGGGAGGTGGGAGTGAGAGATATGGGGAGGTGGGAGTGAGGGACATGGGGAGGTGAGAGTGAGGGACAAGGGGAGGTGAGAGTGAAGGACAAGGGGAGGTGGGAGTGAGGGACACGGGTAGGTGGGAGTGAGGGACATGGGGAGGTGGGTGTGAGGGACATGGGGAGGTGGGAGTGAGAGACATGGGGAGGTGGGAGTGAGGGACATGGGGAGGTGGGAGTGAGGGACATGGGGAGGTGAGTGTGAGGGACATGGGGCGGTGAGAGTAAGGGACATGGGGAGGTGAGAGTGAGAGACATGGGGAGGTGGGAGTGAGAGACATGAGGAGGTGAGAGTGAGAGACATGGGGAGGTGGGAGTGAGGGACATGGGAAGGTGAGAGTGAGGGACATGGGGAGGTGAGAGTGAGGGACATGGGGAGGTGCGAGTGAGAAACATGGGGAGGTGGGAGTGAGGGACATGGGGAGGTGGGAGTGAGGGTCATGGGGAGGTGAGAGTGAGAGACATGGGGAGGTGAGAGTGAGAGACATGGGGAGGTGGGAGTGAGGGACATGGGGAGGTGAGAGTGAGGGACATGGGGAGGTGGGAGTGAAGGAAATGGGGAGGTGGGAGTGAAGGAAATGGGGAGGTGGGAGTAAGGGACATGGGGAGGTGGGAGTGAGGGACATGGGGAGGTGAGAGTGAGGGAAATGGGGAGGTGGGAGAGAGGGACATGGGGAGGTGAGAGTGAGGGACATGGTGAGGTGGGAGTGAGGGACATGGTGAGGTGGGAGTGACGGATATGGGGAGGTGGGTGTGAGAGACATGGGGAGGTGGGTGTGAGAGACATGGGGAGGTGGGAGTGAGGAACATGGGGAGGTGGGAGTGAAGGACATGGGGAGGTGGAAGTGAGGGACATGGTGAGGTGGGAGTGAGGGACATGGGGAGGTGGGTGTGAGGGACATGGGTAGTTGGGAGTGAGGGACATGGGGACGTGAGAGTGAGGGACATGGGGAGGTGGGAGTGAGGGACATGGGGAGGTGGGAGTGAGGGACATGGGTAGGTGGGAGTGAGGGACATGGGGACGTGAGAGTGAGGGACATGGGGAGCTGAGAGTGAGGGACATGGGGAGGTGGGAGTGAGGGACATGGGGAGGTAGGAGTGAGGGACATGTGGAGGAGGAAGTGAGGGACATGGGGAGGTGAGAGTGAGGGACATGGGGAGCTGAGAGTGAGGGACATGGGGAGGTAGGAGTGAGGGACATGTGGAGGTGGGAGTGAGGGACATGGGGAGCTGAGAGTGAGGGACATGGGGAGGTAGGAGTGAGGGACATGTGGAGGTGGGAGTGAGGGACATGGGGATTTTTGAGTGAGGGAGGTGGGAGTGAGGGACATGGGGAGGTGAGAGTGAAGGAAATGGGGAGGTGAGAGTGAAGGACATGGGGAGGTGGGAGGGAGGGACATGGGGAGGTGGGAGTGAGGGAAATGGGGAGGTGGGAGTGAGGGACATGGGGAAGTGGGAGGGAGGGACAAGGGGAGGTGAGAGTGAGGGACATGGGGAGGTGGGAGTGAGGGACATGGGGAGGTGGCAGTGAGAGACATGGGGAGGTGAGAGTGAGGGACATGGGCAGGTGGGAGTGAGGGACATGGGGAGGTGGGAGTGAGGGACATGGGGAGGTGAGAGTGAGGGACATGGGGAGGTGAGAGTGAGGGACATGGGGAGGTGAGAGTGAGGGACATGGGCAGGTGGGAGTGAGGGACATGGGGAGGTGGGAGTGAGGGACATGGGGAGGTGAGAGTGAGGGACATGGGCTGGTGGGAGTGAGGGACATGGGGAGCTGAGAGTGAGGGACATGGGGAGGTTGGAGTGAGGGACATGTGGAGGTGGGAGTGAGGGACATGGGGATTTTTGAGTGAGGGAGGTGGGAGTGAGGGACATGGGGAGGTGAGAGTGAAGGAAATGGGGAGGTGAGAGTGAAGGACATGGGGAGGTGGGAGGGAGGGACATGGGGAGGTGGGAGTGAGGGAAATGGGGAGGTGGGAGTGAGGGACATGGGGAAGTGGGAGGGAGGGACAAGGGGAGGTGAGAGTGAGGGACATGGGGAGGTGGGAGTGAGGGACATGGGGAGGTGGGAGTGAGGGACATGGGGAGGTGAGAGTGAGGGACATGGGCAGGTGGGAGTGAGGGACATGGGGAGGTGGGAGTGAGGGACATGGGGAGGTGAGAGTGAGGGACATGGGGAGGTGAGAGTGAGGGACATGGGGAGGTGAGAGTGAGGGACATGGGCAGGTGGGAGTGAGGGACATGGGGAGGTGGGAGTGAGGGACATGGGGAGGTGGGAGTGAGGGACATGGGGAGGTGGGAGTGAGGGACATCGGGAGGTGGGAGTGAGGGACATGGGGAGGTGGGAGTGAGGGACATGGGGAGGTGGGAGTGAGGGACATGGGGAGGTGGGAGTGAGGGACATCGGGAGGTGGGAGTGAGGGACATGGGGTGGTGGGAGTGAGGGACATGGGGAGGTGGGAGTGAGGGACATGGGGAGGTGGGAGTGAGGGACATCGGGAGGTGGGAGTGAGGGACATGGGGAGGTGGGAGTGAGGGACATCGGGAGGTGGGAGTGAGGGACATGGGGAGGTGGGAGTGAGAGACATGGGGAGGTGGGAGTGAGAGACATGGGGAGGTGGGAGTGAGGGACATGGGGAGGTGGGAGTGAGGGACATGGGGAGGTGGGAGTGAGAGACACGGGGAGGTGAGAGTGAAGGACATGGGGAGTTGGGGGTGAGGGACATGGGGAGGTGAGAGTGAGGGACATGGGGAGGTGGGAGTGAGAGACATGGGGAGGTGGGAGTGAGGGACATGGGGAGGTGGGAGTGAGGGACATGGGGAGGTGGGAGTGAGGGACATGGGGAGGTGGGCGTGAGAGACATGGGGAGGTGGGAGTGAGGGACATGGGGAGGTGGGAGTGAGGGACATGGGGAGGTGGGAGTGAGGGACATGGGGAGGTGGGCGTGAGAGACATGGGGAGGTGGGAGTGAGGGAGATGGGGAGGTGAGGGTGAGGGACATGGGGAGGTGAGAGTGAGGGACATGGGGAGGTGGGAGTGAGAGACATGGGGAGGTGGGAGTGAGGGACATGGGGAGGTGGGAGTGAGGGACATGGGGAGGTGGGAGTGAGGGACATGGGGAGGTGAGAGTGAGAGACATGGGGAGGTGGGAGTGAGGGACATGGGGAGGTGGGAGTGAGGGACATGGGGAGGTGGGAGTGAGGGACATGGGGAGGTGGGAGTGAGAGACATGGGGAGGTGGGCGTGAGAGACATGGGGAGGTGGGAGTGAGGGAGATGGGGAGGTGAGAGTGAGAGACATGGGGAGGTGGGAGTGAGAGACATGGGGAGGTGGGAGTGAGGGACATGGGGAGGTGGGAGTGAGGGACATGGGGAGGTGGGAGTGAGAGACATGGGGAGGTGGGAGTGAGGGACATGGGGAGGTGGGATTGAGGGACATGGGGAGGTGGGAGTGAGGGACATGGGGAGGTGGGGGTGAGGGACATGGGGAGGTGAGAGTGAGGGACATGGGGAGGTGGGAGTGAGAGACATGGGGAGGTGGGAGTGAGGGACATGGGGAGGTGGGAGTGAGGGACATGGGGAGGTGGGAGTGAGGGACATGGGGAGGTGGGAGTGAGGGACATGGGGAGGTGGGCGTGAGAGACATGGGGAGGTGGGAGTGAGGGAGAAGGGGAGGTGAGAGTGAGAGACATGGGGAGGTGGGAGTGAGGGACATGGGGAGGTGGGAGTGAGGGACATGGGGAGGTGAGAGTGAGGGACATGGGATGGTGGGAGTGAGGAACATGGGGAGGTGGGAGTGAGGGACATGGGGAGGTGGGAGTGAGGGACATGGGGAGGTGGGAGTGAGGGACATGGGTAGTTGGGAGTGAGGGATATGGGGACGTGAGAGTGAGGATCATGGGGAGGTGGGAGTGAAGGACATGGGGAGGTGGGAGTGAAGAACATGGGTAGGTGGAAGTGAGGGACACGGGGAGGTGAGAATGAGGGACATGGGGAGGTGGGAGTGAGGGACACGGTCAGGTGGGAGTGAGGAACATGGGGAGGTGAGAGTGAAGGAAATGGGGAGGTGAGAGTGAGGGACATGGGGAGGTGGGAGTGAAGGAAATGGGGAGGTGAGAGTGAGGGACATGGGGAGGTGGGAGTGAAGGAAATGGGGAGGTGGGAGTGAGGGACATGGGGAGGTGAGAATGAGGGACATGGGGAGGTGACAATGAGGGCCATGGGGAGGTGGGAGTGAGGGAAATGGGGAGGTGGGAGTGAGGGACATGGGGAGGTGGGAGTGAGGGACATGGGGAGGTGAGAGTGAAGGAAATGGGGAGGTGAGAGTGAGGGACATGGGGTGGTGAGAATGAGGGACATGGGGAGGTGAGAGTGAGGGACATGGGGAGGTGGGAGTGAAGGACATGGGGAGGTGGGAGTGAGGGACATGTGGAGGTGGGAGTGAGGGACATGGGGATTTTTGAGTGAGGGACATGGGGAGGTGGGAGTGAGGGACATGGGGAGGTGAGAGTGAAGGAAATGGGGAGGTGAGAGTGAAGGACATGGGGAGGTGGGAGTGAGGGACATGGGGAGGTGGGAGTGAGGGACATGGGGAGGTGGGAGTGAGGGACATGAGGAGGTGGGAGTGAGGGATATGGGGAGGTGGGAGTGAGGGACATGGGCGAGTTGGGAGTGAGGGACATGGGGAGGTGGGAGTGAGGGACATGGGGAGGTGGGAGTGAGGGACATGAGGAGGTGGGAGTGAGGGATATGGGGAGGTGGGTGTGAGGGACATGGGGAGGTGGGAGTGAGGGACATGGGGAGGTGGGAGTGAGGGACATGGGGAGGTGGAAGTGATGGACATGGGGAGGTGAGATTGAGGGACATGGGGATGTGGGAGTGAGGGACACGGGGATGTGTGAGTGAGGGACATGGGGAGGTGGGAGTGAGAGACATGGGGAGGTGGGAGTTAGGGACATGGGGAGGTGAGAGTGAGGGACATGGGGAGGTGAGAGTGAGGGACATGGGATGGTGGGAGTGAGGAACATGGGGAGGTGGGAGTGAGGGACATGGGGAGGTGGGAGTGAGGGACATGGGGAGGTGGGAGTGAGGGACATGGGTAGTTGGGAGTGAGGGATATGGGGACGTGAGAGTGAGGATCATGGGGAGGTGGGAGTGAAGGACATGGGGAGGTGGGAGTGAAGAACATGGGTAGGTGGAAGTGAGGGACACGGGGAGGTGAGAATGAGGGACATGGGGAGGTGGGAGTGAGGGACATGGTCAGGTGGGAGTGAGGAACATGGGGAGGTGAGAGTGAAGGAAATGGGGAGGTGAGAGTGAGGGACATGGGGAGGTGGGAGTGAAGGAAATGGGGAGGTGGGAGTGAGGGACATGGGGAGGTGAGAATGAGGGACATGGGGAGGTGACAATGAGGGCCATGGGGAGGTGGGAGTGAGGGAAATGGGGAGGTGGGAGTGAGGGACATGGGGAGGTGAGAGTGAAGGAAATGGGGAGGTGAGAGTGAGGGACATGGGGAGGTGAGAATGAGGGACATGGGGAGGTGAGAGTGAGGGACATGGGGAGGTGGGAGTGAAGGACACGGGGAGGTGGGAGTGAGGGACATGTGGAGGTGGGAGTGAGGGACATGGGGATTTTTGAGTGAGGGACATGGGGAGGTGGGAGTGAGGGACATGGGGAGGTGAGAGTGAAGGAAATGGGGAGGTGAGAGTGAAGGACATGGGGAGGTGGGAGTGAGGGACATGGGGAGGTGGGAGTGAGGGACATGGGGAGGTGGGAGTGAGGGACATGAGGAGGTGGGAGTGAGGGATATGGGGAGGTGGGAGTGAGGGACATGGGCGAGTTGGGAGTGAGGGACATGGGGAGGTGGGAGTGAGGGACATGGGGAGGTGGGAGTGAGGGACATGAGGAGGTGGGAGTGAGGGATATGGGGAGGTGGGTGTGAGGGACATGGGGAGGTGGGAGTGAGGGACATGGGGAGGTGAGAGTGAAGGAAATGGGGAGGTGAGAGTGAGGGACATGGGGTGGTGAGAATGAGGGACATGGGGAGGTGAGAGTGAGGGACATGGGGAGGTGGGAGTGAGGGACATGTGGAGGTGGGAGTGAGGGACATGGGGATTTTTGAGTGAGGGACATGGGGAGGTGGGAGTGAGGGACATGGGGAGGTGAGAGTGAAGGAAATGGGGAGGTGAGAGTGAAGGACATGGGGAGGTGGGAGTGAGGGACATGGGGAGGTGGGAGTGAGGGACATGGGGAGGTGGGAGTGAGGGACATGAGGAGGTGGGAGTGAGGGATATGGGGAGGTGGGAGTGAGGGACATGGGCGAGTTGGGAGTGAGGGACATGGGGAGGTGGGAGTGAGGGACATGGGGAGGTGGGAGTGAGGGACATGAGGAGGTGGGAGTGAGGGATATGGGGAGGTGGGTGTGAGGGACATGGGGAGGTGGGAGTGAGGGACATGGGGAGGTGGGAGTGAGGGACATGGGGAGGTGGAAGTGATGGACATGGGGAGGTGAGATTGAGGGACATGGGGATGTGGGAGTGAGGGACACGGGGAGGTGGGAGTGAGGGACATGGGGAGGTGGGAGTGAGGGACACGGGGATGTGTGAGTGAGGGACATGGGGAGGTGGGAGTGAGAGACATGGGGAGGTGGGAGTTAGGGACATGGGGAGGTGAGAGTGAGGGACATGGCGAGGTGAGAGTGAGGGACATGGGATGGTGGGAGTGAGGAACATGGGGAGGTGGGAGTGAGGAACATGGGGAGGTGGGAGTGAGGGACATGGGGAGGTGGGAGTGAGGGACATGGGGAGGTGGGAGTGAGGGACATGGGTAGTTGGGAGTGAGGGATATGGGGACGTGAGAGTGAGGATCATGGGGAGGTGGGAGTGAAGGACATGGGGAGGTGGGAGTGAAGAACATGGGTAGGTGGAAGTGAGGGACACGGGGAGGTGAGAATGAGGGACATGGGGAGGTGGGAGTGAGGGACATGGTCAGGTGGGAGTGAGGAACATGGGGAGGTGAGAGTGAAGGAAATGGGGAGGTGAGAGTGAGGGACATGGGGAGGTGGGAGTGAAGGAAATGGGGAGGTGAGAGTGAGGGACATGGGGAGGTGGGAGTGAAGGAAATGGGGAGGTGGGAGTGAGGGACATGGGGAGGTGAGAATGAGGGACATGGGGAGGTGACAATGAGGGCCATGGGGAGGTGGGAGTGAGGGAAATGGGGAGGTGGGAGTGAGGGACATGGGGAGGTGAGAGTGAAGGAAATGGGGAGGTGAGAGTGAGGGACATGGGGAGGTGAGAATGAGGGACATGGGGAGGTGAGAGTGAGGGACATGGGGAGGTGGGAGTGAAGGACACGGGGAGGTGGGAGTGAGGGACATGTGGAGGTGGGAGTGAGGGACATGGGGATTTTTGAGTGAGGGACATGGGGAGGTGGGAGTGAGGGACATGGGGAGGTGAGAGTGAAGGAAATGGGGAGGTGAGAGTGAAGGACATGGGGAGGTGGGAGTGAGGGACATGGGGAGGTGGGAGTGAGGGACATGGGGAGGTGGGAGTGAGGGACATGAGGAGGTGGGAGTGAGGGATATGGGGAGGTGGGAGTGAGGGACATGGGCGAGTTGGGAGTGAGGGACATGGGGAGGTGGGAGTGAGGGACATGGGGAGGTGGGAGTGAGGGACATGAGGAGGTGGGAGTGAGGGATATGGGGAGGTGGGTGTGAGGGACATGGGGAGGTGGGAGTGAGGGACATGGGGAGGTGAGAGTGAAGGAAATGGGGAGGTGAGAGTGAGGGACATGGGGAGGTGAGATTGAGGGACATGGGGATGTGGGAGTGAGGGACACGGGGAGGTGGGAGTGAGGGACACGGGGAGGTGGGAGTGAGGGACACGGGGATGTGTGAGTGAGGGACATGGGGAGGTGGGAGTGAGAGACATGGGGAGGTGGGAGTGAGGGACATGGGGAAGTCGGAGTGAGGGACAAGGGGAGGTGGGAGTGAGGGACATGGGGAGGTGAGAGTGAGGGACATGGGGAGGTGGGAGTGAGGGACATGGGGAGGTGGGAGTGAGGGACATGGGGAGGTGGGAGTGAAGGACATGGGGAGGTGGGATTGAGGGACATGGGGAGGAGGGAGTGAGGGACATGGGGAGGTGGGAGTGAGGGACATGGGGAGGTGAGAGTGAGGGACATGGGGAGGTGGGAGTGAGGGACATGGGGAGTTGGGAGTGAGGGACATGTGGAGGTGAGAGTGAGGGACATGGGGAGGTGGGAGTGAGGGACATGGGGAGGTGGGAGTGAGGGACATGTGGAGGTGAGAGTGAGGGTCATGGGGAGGTGGGAGTGAGGGACATGGGGAAGTGGGAGTGAGGGACAGGTGGAGTTGGGAGTGAGGGACATGGGGAGGTGAGAGTGAAGGACATGGGGAGGTGGGAGTGAGGGACAGGTGGAGTTGGGAGTGAAGGACATGGGGAGGTGGGAGTGAAGGACATGGGGAGGTGGGATTGAGGGACATGGGGAGGTGGGAGTGAGGGACATGGGGAGGTGGGAGTGAGGGACATGGGGAGGTGAGAGTGAGGGACATGTGGAGGTGAGAGTGAGGGTCATGGGGAGGTGGGAATGAGGGACATGTGGAGGTGAGAGTGAGGGTCATGGGGAGGTGGGAGTGAGGGACATGTGGAGGTGAGAGTGAGGGTCATGGGGAGGTGGGAGTGAGGGACATGGGGAGGTGGGATTGAGGGACATGGAGAGGTGGGAGTGAGGGGCATGGGGAGGTGGGAGTGACGGACAAGGGGAGGTGAGAGTGAGGGACATGGGGAGGTCGGACTGAGGGACAAGGGGAGGTGGGAGTGAGACACGGGGAGGTGAGAGTGAAGGACACGGGGAGTTGGGGGTGAGGGACATGGGGAGGTGGGAGTGAGAGACATGGGGAGGTGGGAGTGAGAGACATGGGGAGGTGGGAGTGAGGGACATGGGGAGGTGGGAGTGAGGGACATGGGGAGGTGGGAGTGAGAGACATGGGGAGGTGGGAGTGAGGGACATGGGGAAGTGGGAGTGAGGGACATGGGGAGGTGGGAGTGAGGGACATGGGGAGGTGGGAGTGAGAGACATGGGGAGGTGGGAGTGAGGGAGATGGGGAGGTGAGAGTGAGAGACATGGGGAGGTGGGAGTGAGGGACATGGGGAGGTGGGAGTGAGGGACATGGGGAGGTGGGAGTGAGAGACATGGGGAGGTGGGAGTGAGAGACATGGGGAGGTGGGAGTGAGAGACATGGGGAGGTGGGAGTGAGGGACATGGGGAGGTGGGTGTGAGAGACATAGGGAGGTGAGAGTGAGAGACATGGGGAGGTGGGAGTGAGGGTCATGGGGAGGTGAGAGTGAGAGACATGGGGAGGTGAGAGAGAGGGACATAGGGAGGTGGGAGTGAGGGACATGGGGAGGTGGGAGTGAGGGACTTGGGGATTTGGGAGTGAGAGACGTGGGGAGGTGGGAGTGAGGGACATGGGGAGGTGGGAATGAGGGACATGGGGAGGTGGGAGTGAGGGACATGGGGAGGTGAGAGTGAGGGACATGGGGAGGTGAGAGTGAGGGACATGGGGAGGTGGGAGTGAAGGACATGGGGAGGTGGGAGTGAAGGACATGGGGAGGTGGGAGTGAGGGACATGGGGAGGTGGGTGTGAGGGACATGGGGAGGTGGGAGTGAAGGAAATGGGGAGGTGGGAGTGAGGGACATGGGGAGGTGAGAGTGAGGGACATGGGGAGGTGGGAGTGAGGGACATGGGGAGGTGAGAGTGAGGGACATGGGGAGGTGGGAGTGAAGGACATGGGGAGTTGGAAGTGAGGGACATGGTGAGGTGGGAGTGAGGGACATGGGGAGGTGGGTGTGAGGGACATGGGGAGGTGGGAGTGAGGGACATGAGGAGGTGAGAGTGAGGGACATGGGATCGTGGGAGTGAGGGACATGGGGAGGTGAGAGTGAGGGACATGGGATGGTGGGAGTGAGGGACATGTGGAGGTGGGAGTGAGGGACATGGGGAGGTGGTATTGAGGAACATGGGGAGGTGGGAGTGAGGGACATGGGGAGGTGGGAGTGAGGGACATGGGGACGTGGGAGTGAAGGACATGGGGAGGTGGGAGTGAGGGACATGGGGAGGTGGGAGGGAGGGACATGGGGAGGTGGGAGTGAAGGACATCGGGAGGTGGGAGTGAGGGACATGGGGAGGTGGGAGTGAGGGACATGGGGAGGTGAGAGTGAGGGACATGGGGAGGTGGGAGTGAGGGACATGGGGAGGTGGGAGTGAGGGACATGGGGAGGTGAGAGTGAGGGACATGGGGAGGTAGGAGTGAGTGACATGTGGAGGTGGGAGTGAGTGACATGTGGAGGTGGGAGTGAGGGACATGGGGAGGTGAGAGTGAGGGACATGGGGAGGTGGGAGTGAGGGACATGGGGAGGTGGGAGTGAGGGACATGGGGACGTGGGAGTGAGGGACATGGGGAGGTGGGAGTGAGGGACATGGGGAGGTGAGAGTGAGGGACATGGGGAGGTGGGAGTGAGGGACATGGGGAGGTGGGAGTGAGGGACATGGGGAGGTGGGAGTGAGGTACATGGGGAGGTAGGAGTGAGTGACATGTGGAGGTGGGAGTGAGTGACATGTGGAGGTGGGAGTGAGGGACATGGGGAGGTGGGAGTGAGGGACATGGGGAGGTGGGAGTGAGGGACATGGGGAGCTGAGAGTGAGGGACATGGGGAGGTAGGAGTGAGGGACATGTGGAGGTGGGAGTGAGGGACATGGGGATTTTTGAGTGAGGGAGGTGGGAGTGAGAGACATTGGGAGGTGGGAGTGAGGGACATGGGGAGGTGAGAGTGAGGGACATGGGGAGGTGGGAGTGAGGGACATGGGGAGGTGGGAGTGACGGACATGGGGAGGTGAGAGTGAGGGATATGGGGAGGTGGGAGGGAGTGACATGGGGAGGTGGGAGTGAAGGACATGGGGAGGTGGGAGTGAAGGACATGGGGAGGTGGGAGTGAGAGACATAGGGAGGTGGGAGTGAGGAACATGGGGATGTGGGAGTGAGGGACAAGGGGAGGTGGGAGTGAGAGACATGGGGAGGTGGGAGTGAGAGACATGGGGAGGTGCGAGTGAGAGACATGGGGAGGTGGGAGTGAGAGACATGGGGAGGTGGGAGTGAGGAACATGGGGAGGTGGAAGTGAGGGACATGGGGAGGTGGGAGTGAGAGACATGGGGAGGTGGGAGTGAGAGACATGGGGAGGTGGGAGTGAGAGACATGGGGTGGTGGGAGTGAGAGACATGGGGAGGTGGGAGTGAGAGACATGGGGAGGTGGGAGTGAGAGACATGGGGAGGTGGGAGTGAGAGACATGGGGAGGTGAGAGTGAGGGACATGGGGAGGTGAGAGTGAGAGACATGGGGAGGTGGGCGGGAGAGACATGGGGATGTGGGAGTGAGGGACATGGGGAGGTGGGAGTGAGGGACATGGGGAGGTGGGAGTGAAGGAAATGGGAAGGTGGGAGTGAAGGAAATGGGAAGGTGGAGTGAGGGACATGGGGAGGTGGGACTGAGGGACATGGGGAGGTGGGAGTGAGGGACAAGGGGAGGTGAGAGTGAGGGACAAGTGGAGGTGAGAGTGAGGGACATGGTGAGGTGGGAGTGAGGGACATGGTGAGGTGGGAGTGAGGGACATGGGGAGGTGTGAGTGAGGGACATGGTGAGGTGGGAGTGAGGGACATGGGGAGGTGGGAGTGAGAGACATGGGGAGGTAGGAGTGAGGGACATGGGGAGGTGGGAGTGAGGGACATGGGGAGGTGGGAGTGAGAGACATGGGGAGGTGGGAGTGAGAGACATGCGGAGGTGGGAGTGAAAGACATGGGGAGGTGGCAGTGAGGGACATGGGGAGGTGGGAGTGAGAGATATGGGGAGGTGGAAGTGAGGGACATGGGGAGGTGGGTGTGAGGGACATGGGGAGGTGGGAGTGAGAGACATGGGGAGGTGGGAGTGAGAGACATGGGGAGGTGGGAGTGAGAGACATGGGGAGGTGGGAGTGAGAGACATGGGGAGGTGGCAGTGAGGGACATGGGGAGGTGGGAGTGAGGGATATGGGGAGGTGGGAGTGAGAGACATGGGGAGGTGGGAGTGAGAGACATGTGGAGGTGGGAGTGAGGGACATGGGGAGGTGGGAGAGAGGGACATGGGGAGGTGAGAGTGAGAGACATGGGGAGGTGAGAGAGAGGGACATGGGGAGGTGAGAGAGAGGGACATGGTGAGGTGGGAGTGAGGGATATGGTGAGGTGGGAGTGAGGGACATGGGGAGGTGAGAGTGAGAGACATGGGGAGGTGAGAGAGAGGGACATGGGGAGGTGAGAGAGAGGGACATGGGGAGGTGGGTGTGAGAGACATGGGGAGGTGGGAGTGAGGAACATGGGGAGGTGGGAGTGAGGGACATGGGGAGGTGGGAGTGAGGGACATGGGGAGGTGGGAGTGAGGGACATGGGGAGGTGGGAGTGAGGGACATGGTGAGGTGGGAGTGAGGGACATGGGGAGGTGGGAGTGAGGGACATGGGGAGGTGGGTGTGAGAGACATGGGGAGGTGGGAGTGAGGGACATGGGGAGGTGGGAGTGAGGGACATGGGGAGGTGGGAGTGAAGGACATGGGGAGGTGAGAGTGAGGGACATGGGGAGGTGGGAGTGAGGGACATGGGGAAGTGGGAGTGAGGGGCATGGGGAGGTGGGAGTGACGGATAAGGGGAGGTGAGAGTGGGGGTCATTGGGAGGTCGGAGTTAGGGACAAGGGGAGGTGGGAGTGAGGGACATGGGGAGGTGAGAGTGAGGGACATGGGGAGGTGGGAGTGAGGGTCATGGGGAGGTGGGAGTGAGGGTCATGGGGAGGTGGGAGTGAGGGACATGGGGAAGTGAGAGTCAGAGACATGTGGAGGTGAGAGTGAGGGTCATGGGGAGGTGGGAGTGAGGGGCATGGGGAGGTGGGAGTGACGGATAAGGGGAGGTGAGAGTGAGGGACATGGGGAGGTGGGAGTGAGGGACATGGGGAGGTGGGAGAGAGGGAAATGGGGAGGTGGGAGTGAGGGACATGGGGAAGTGAGAGTCAGAGACATGTGGAGGTGAGAGTGAGGGTCATGGGGAGGTGGGAGTGAGGGACATGGGGAAGTGGGAGTGAGGGGCATGGGGAGGTGGGAGTGACGGATAAGGGGAGGTGAGAGTGAGGGACATGGGGAGGTCGGAGTGAGGGACATGGGGAAGTGAGAGTCAGAGACATGTGGAGGTGAGAGTGAGGGTCATGGGGAGGTGGGAGTGAGGGACATGGGGAGATGGGAGTGAAGAACATGGGGAGGTGGGAGTGAGGGACATGGGGAAGTGAGAGTCAGAGACATGTGGAGGTGAGAGTGAGGGTCATGGGGAGGTGGGAGTGAGGGACATGGGGAAGTGGGAGTGAGGGGCATGGGGAGGTGGGAGTGACGGATAAGGGGAGGTGAGAGTGAGGGACATGGGGAGGTTGGAGTGAGGGACAAGGGGAGGTGGGAGTGAGGGACATGGGGAGGTGAGAGTGAGGGACATGGGGAGGTGGGAGTGAGGGTCATGGGGAGGTGGGAATGAGGGACATGGGGAAGTGAGAGTCAGAGACATGTGGAGGTGAGAGTGAGGGTCATGGGGAGGTGGGAGTGAGGGACATGGGGAAGTGGGAGTGAGGGGCATGGGGAGGTGGGAGTGACGGATAAGGGGAGGTGAGAGTGAGGGACATGGGGAGGTCGGAGTGAGGGACAAGGGGAGGTGGGAGTGAGGGACATGGGGAGGTGAGAGTGAGGGACATGGGGAGGTGGGAGTGAGGGACATGGGGTGGTGGGAGTGAGGGACATGGGGAGGTGGGAGTGAAGGAAATATGGAGGTGGGAGTGAGGGACATGGGGAGGTGGGAGGGAGGGACATGGGGAGGTGAGAATGAGGGACATGGGGAGGTGGGAGTGAGGGACATGGTGAGGTGGGAGTGAGGGAAATAGGGAGGTGGGAGTGAGGGACATGGGGAGGTGAGAATGAGGGACATGGGGAGGTGAGAATGAGGGACATGGGGAGGTGGGAGTGAAGGACATGGGGAAGTGGGAGTGAGGGAAATGGGGAGGTGGGAGTGAGGGACATGGTGAGGTGGGCGTGAGGGACATGGTGAGGTGGGCGTGAGGGACATGGGTAGGTGGGTGTGAGGGACATGGGGAGGTGGGTGTGAGGGACATGTGGAGGTGGGAGTGAGGGACATGGGGAGGTGGGAGTGAGGGACATGGGGAGGTGGGAGTGAGGGACATGGGGAGGTGGGAGTGAGGGACATGGGGAGGTGGGAGTGAGGGACATGGGTAGTTGGGAGTGAGGGATATGGGGACGTGAGAGTGAGGATCATGGGGAGGTGGGAGTGAAGGACATGGGGAGGTGGAAGTGAGGGACATGGGGAGGTGAGAGTCAGAGACATGTGGAGGTGGGAGTGAGGGACATGGGGAGGTGGGAGTGAAGGAAATGGGGAGGTGGGAGTGAGGGACATGGGGAGGTGGGAGTGAGGGACATGGGGAGGTGGGAGTGAAGGAAATGGGGAGGTGGGAGTGAGGGACATGGGGAGGTGAGAATGAGGGACATGGGGAGGTGGGAGTGAGGGACATGGGGAGGTGACAATGAGGGACATGGGGAGGTGACAATGAGGGCCATGGGGAGGTGGGAGTGAGGGACATGGGGAAGTGGGAGTGAGGGAAATGGGGAGGTGGGAGTGAAGGACATGGGGAGGTGGGAGTGAAGGACATGGGGATTTTTGAGTGAGGGACATGGGGAGGTGAGAGTGAGGGACATGGGGAGGTGGGAGTGAGGGACAAGGGGAGGTGGGAGTGAGGGACATGGGGAGGTGAGAGTGAGGGACATGGGGAGGTGAGAGTGAAGGAAATGGGGAGGTGGGAGTGAAGGACATGGGGAGGTGGGAGTGAGGGACATGGGGAGGTGGGAGTGAGGGACATGGGGAGGTGGGAGTGAGGGACATGAGGAGGTGGGAGTGAGGGATATGGGGAGGTGGGAGTGAGGGACATGGGCGAGTTGGGAGTGAGGGACATGGGGAGGTGGGAGTGAGGGACATGGGGAGGTGGGAGTGAGGGACATGAGGAGGTGGGAGTGAGGGACATGGGGAGGTGGGTGTGAGGGACATGGGGAGGTGGGAGTGAGGGACATGGGGAGGTGGGAGTGAGGGACATGGGGAGGTGGAAGTGACGGACACGGGGAGGTGAGAATGAGGGACACGGGGAGGTGGGAGTGAGGGACATGGGGAGGTGGGAGTGAGGGACACGGGGATGTGTGAGTGAGGGACACGGGGAGGTGGGAGTGAGAGACATGGGGAGGTGGGAGTTAGGGACATGGGGAGGTGAGAGTGAGGGACATGGGGAGGTGAGAGTGAGGGACATGGGGAGGTGGAAGTGAGGGACATGGGGAGGTGGGAGTGAGGGACATGGGGAGGTGGGAGTGAAGGACATGGGGAGGTGGGATTGAGGGACATGGGGAGGTGGGAGTGAGGGACATGGGGAGGTGGGAGTGAGGGACATGGGGAGGTGAGAGTGAGGGACATGGGGAGGTGGGAGTGAGGGACATGGGGAGGTGGGAGTGAGGGACATGTGGAGGTGAGAGTGAGGGACATGGGGAGGTGGGAGTGAGGGACATGGGGAGGTGGGAGTGAGGGACATGTGGAGGTGAGAGTGAGGGTCATGGGGAGGTGGGAGTGAGGGACATGGGGAAGTGGGAGTGAGGGACAGGTGGAGTTGGGAGTGAGGGACATGGGGAGGTGAGAGTGAAGGACATGGGGAGGTGGGAGTGAGGGACAGGTGGAGTTGGGAGTGAAGGACATGGGGAGGTGGGAGTGAAGGACATGGGGAGGTGGGATTGAGGGACATGGGGAGGTGGGAGTGAGGGACATGGGGAGGTGGGAGTGAGGGACATGGGGAGGTGAGAGTGAGGGACATGGGGAGGTGGGAGTGAGGGACATGGGGAGGTGGGAGTGAGGGACATGTGGAGGTGAGAGTGAGGGTCATGGGGAGGTGGGAGTGAGGGACATGTGGAGGTGAGAGTGAGGGTCATGGGGAGGTGGGAGTGAGGGACATGTGGAGGTGAGAGTGAGGGTCATGGGGAGGTGGGAGTGAGGGACATGGGGAGGTGGGATTGAGGGACATGGGGAGGTGGGAGTGAGGGGCATGGGGAGGTGGGAGTGACGGACAAGGGGAGGTGAGAGTGAGGGACATGGGGAGGTCGGACTGAGGGACAAGGGGAGGTGGGAGTGAGGGACATGGGGAGGTGAGAGTGAGGGACAAGGGGAGGTGAGAGTGAGGGACATGGGGAGGTGAGAGTGAGGGACATGGGGAGGTGAGAGTGAGGGACATGGGGAGGTGGGAGTGAGAGACATGGGGAGGTGGGAGTGAGGGACATGGGGAGGTGGGAGTGAAGGACATGGGGAGGTGGGAGTGAAGGAAATATGGAGGTGGGAGTGAGGGACATGGGGAGGTGGGAGTGAGGGACATGGGGAGGTGGGAGTGAAGGAAATATGGAGGTGGGAGTGAGGGACATGGGGAGGTGGGAGGGAGGGACATGGGGAGGTGAGAATGAGGGACATGGGGAGGTGAGAATGAGGGACATGGGGAGGTGGGAGTGAGGGACATGGTGAGGTGGGAGTGAGGGAAATAGGGAGGTGGGAGTGAGGGACATGGGGAGGTGAGAATGAGGGACATGGGGAGGTGAGAATGAGGGACCTGGGGAGGTGGGAGTGAAGGAAATGGGGAGGTGGGAGTGAGGGACATGGTGAGGTGGGCGTGAGGGACATGGGGAGGTGGGAGTGAGGGACATGGGGAGGTGGGAGTGAGGGACATGGGGAGGTGGGAGTGAGGGACATGGGGAGGTGGGAGTGAGGGACATGGGGAGGTGAGAGTGAGGGACATGGGATGGTGGGAGTGAGGAACATGGGTAGGTGGGAGTGAGGGACATGGGGAGGTGGGAGTGAGGGACATGGGTAGGTGGGAGTGAGGGATATGGGGACGTGAGAGTGAGGGACATGGGGAGGTGGGAGTGAGGGACATGGGGAGGTGGGAGTGAGGGACATGGTCAGGTGGGAGTGAGGGAAATGGGGAGGTGGGAGTGAGGGACATGGGGAGGTGGGAGTGAGGGACATGGTCAGGTGGGAGTGAGGGAAATGTGGAGGTGGGAGTGAGGGACATGGTCAGGTGAGAGTGAGGGACATGGGGAGGTGGGAGTGAGGGAAATGGGGAGGTGGGAGTGAAGGACATGGGGAGGTGGGAGTGAGGGACATGTGGAGGTGGGAGTGAGGGACATGGGGAGGTGAGAGTGAAGGAAATGGGGAGGTGAGAGTGAAGGAAATGGGGAGGTGAGAGTGAGGGACATGGGGAGGTGGGAGTGAGGGACATGGGGAGGTGGGAGTGAGGGACATGGGGAGGTGGGAGTGAGGGACATGGGGAGGTGAGAGTGAAGGAAATGGGGAGGTGAGAGTGAAGGAAATGGGGAGGTGAGAGTGAGGGACATGGGGAGGTGGGAGTGAGGGAAATGGGGAGGTGAGAGTGAAGGAAATGGGGAGGTGGGAGTGAGGGACATGTGGAGGTGGGAGTGAAGGAAATGGGGAGGTGGGAGTGAGGGACATGGGGAGGTGGGAGTGAGGGACATGGGGAGGTGGGAGTGTGGGAAATGGGGAGGTGGAAGTGACGGACATGGGGAGGTGAGATTGAGGGACATGGGGATGTGGGAGTGAGGGACACGGGGAGGTGGGAATGAGGGACACGGGGAGGTGGGAGTGAGGGACATGGGGATGTGTGAGTGAGGGACATGGGGAGGTGGGAGTGAGGGACATGGGGAGGTGGGAGTGAGGGACATGGGGAGGTGGGAGTGAGAGACATGGGGAGGTGGGAGTGAGAGACATGGGGAGGTGGGAGTGAGAGACATGGGGAGGTGGGAGTGAGGGACATGGGGAGGTGAGAGTGAAGGAAATGGGGAGGTGAGAGTGAAGGACATGGGGAGGTGGGAGTGAGGGAAATGGGGAGGTGGGAGTGAGGGATATGGGGAGGTGGGAGTGAGGGACATGGGCGAGTTGGGAGTGAGGGACATGGGGAGGTGGGAGTGAGGGACATGTGGAGGTGGAAGTGACGGACATGGGGAGATGAGATTGAGGGACATGGGGATGTGGGAGTGAGGGACACGGGGAGGTGGGAGTGAGGGACATGGGGAGGTGGGAGTGAGGGACATGGGGAGGTGGGAGTGAGAGACATGGGGAGGTGGGAGTGAGGGACATGGGGAGGTGGGAGTGAGGGACATGGGGAGGTGAGAGTGAGGGACATGGGGAGGTGAGAGTGAGGGACATGGGGAGGTGGGAGTGAGGGACATGGGGAGGTGGGAGTGAGGGACATGGGGAGGTGGGAGTGAGGGACAGGTGGAGTTGGGAGTGAAGGACATGTGGAGGTGGGAGTGAAGGTCATGGGGAGGTGGGATTGAGGGACATGGGGAGGTGGGAGTGAGGGACATGGGGAGGTGGGAGTGAGGGACATGGGGAGGTGGGAGTGAGAGACATGGGGAGGTGGGAGGGAGAGACATGGGGCGTTGGGAGTGAGGGACCTGCGAAGGTGGGAGTGAGGGATATGGGGAGGTGGGAGTGAGAGACATGGGGAGGTGGGAGTGAGGGAAATGGGGAGGTGGGAGTGAAGGACATGGGGAGGTGAGAGTGAGGGACATGGGGAAGTGAGAGTCAGAGACATGTGGAGGTGAGAGTGAGGGTCATGGGGAGGTGGGAGTGAGGGACATGGGGAAGTGGGAGTGAGGGGCATGGGGAGGTGGGAGTGACGGACAAGGGGAGGTGAAAGTGAGGGACATGGGGAGGTCGGAGTGAGGGACAAGGGGAGGTGGGAATGAGGGACATGGGGAGGTGAGAGTGAGGGACATGGGGAGGTGAGAGTGAGGGACATGGGGAGGTGGGAGTGAGGGACATGGGGAGGTGGGAGTGAGGGACATGTGGAGGTGAGAGTGAGGGTCATGGGGAGGTGGGAGTGAGGGACATGGGGAAGTGGGAGTGAGGGGCATGGGGAGGTGGGAGTGACGGACAAGGGGAGGTGAGAGTGAGGGACATGGGGAGGTCGGAGTGAGGGACAAGGGGAGGTGGGAGTGAGGGACATGGGGAGGTGAGAGTGAGGGACATGGGGAGGTGAGAGTGAGGGACATGGGGAGGTGAGAGTGAGGGACATGGGGAGGTGGGAGTGAGGGACATGGGGAGGTGGGAGTGAGGGACATGGGGAGGTGAGAGTGAAGGAAATGGGGAGGTGAGAGTGAGGGACATGGTCAGGTGAGAGTGAGGGACATGGGGAGGTGGGAGTGAGGGAAATGGGGAGGTGGGAGTGAAGGACATGGGGAGGTGGGAGTGAGGGACATGTGGAGGTGGGAGTGAGGGACATGGGGAGGTGAGAGTGAAGGAAATGGGGAGGTGAGAGTGAAGGAAATGGGGAGGTGAGAGTGAGGGACATGGGGAGGTGGGAGTGAGGGACATGGGGAGGTGGGAGTGAGGGACATGGGGAGGTGGGAGTGAGGGACATGGGGAGGTGAGAGTGAAGGAAATGGGGAGGTGAGAGTGAAGGAAATGGGGAGGTGAGAGTGAGGGACATGGGGAGGTGGGAGTGAGGGAAATGGGGAGGTGAGAGTGAAGGAAATGGGGAGGTGGGAGTGAGGGACATGTGGAGGTGGGAGTGAAGGAAATGGGGAGGTGGGAGTGAGGGACATGGGGAGGTGGGAGTGAGGGACATGGGGAGGTGGGAGTGTGGGAAATGGGGAGGTGGAAGTGACGGACATGGGGAGGTGAGATTGAGGGACATGGGGATGTGGGAGTGAGGGACACGGGGAGGTGGGAATGAGGGACACGGGGAGGTGGGAGTGAGGGACATGGGGATGTGTGAGTGAGGGACATGGGGAGGTGGGAGTGAGGGACATGGGGAGGTGGGAGTGAGGGACATGGGGAGGTGGGAGTGAGAGACATGGGGAGGTGGGAGTGAGAGACATGGGGAGGTGGGAGTGAGAGACATGGGGAGGTGGGAGTGAGGGACATGGGGAGGTGAGAGTGAAGGAAATGGGGAGGTGAGAGTGAAGGACATGGGGAGGTGGGAGTGAGGGAAATGGGGAGGTGGGAGTGAGGGATATGGGGAGGTGGGAGTGAGGGACATGGGCGAGTTGGGAGTGAGGGACATGGGGAGGTGGGAGTGAGGGACATGTGGAGGTGGAAGTGACGGACATGGGGAGATGAGATTGAGGGACATGGGGATGTGGGAGTGAGGGACACGGGGAGGTGGGAGTGAGGGACATGGGGAGGTGGGAGTGAGGGACATGGGGAGGTGGGAGTGAGAGACATGGGGAGGTGGGAGTGAGGGACATGGGGAGGTGGGAGTGAGGGACATGGGGAGGTGAGAGTGAGGGACATGGGGAGGTGAGAGTGAGGGACATGGGGAGGTGGGAGTGAGGGACAGGTGGAGTTGGGAGTGAAGGACATGTGGAGGTGGGAGTGAAGGTCATGGGGAGGTGGGATTGAGGGACATGGGGAGGTGGGAGTGAGGGACATGGGGAGGTGGGAGTGAGGGACATGGGGAGGTGGGAGTGAGAGACATGGGGAGGTGGGAGGGAGAGACATGGGGCGTTGGGAGTGAGGGACCTGCGAAGGTGGGAGTGAGGGATATGGGGAGGTGGGAGTGAGAGACATGGGGAGGTGGGAGTGAGGGAAATGGGGAGGTGGGAGTGAAGGACATGGGGAGGTGAGAGTGAGGGACATGGGGAAGTGAGAGTCAGAGACATGTGGAGGTGAGAGTGAGGGTCATGGGGAGGTGGGAGTGAGGGACATGGGGAAGTGGGAGTGAGGGGCATGGGGAGGTGGGAGTGACGGACAAGGGGAGGTGAAAGTGAGGGACATGGGGAGGTCGGAGTGAGGGACAAGGGGAGGTGGGAATGAGGGACATGGGGAGGTGAGAGTGAGGGACATGGGGAGGTGAGAGTGAGGGACATGGGGAGGTGGGAGTGAGGGACATGGGGAGGTGGGAGTGAGGGACATGTGGAGGTGAGAGTGAGGGTCATGGGGAGGTGGGAGTGAGGGACATGGGGAAGTGGGAGTGAGGGGCATGGGGAGGTGGGAGTGACGGACAAGGGGAGGTGAGAGTGAGGGACATGGGGAGGTCGGAGTGAGGGACAAGGGGAGGTGGGAGTGAGGGACATGGGGAGGTGAGAGTGAGGGACATGGGGAGGTGAGAGTGAGGGACATGGGGAGGTGAGAGTGAGGGACATGGGGAGGTGGGAGTGAGGGACATGGGGAGGTGGGAGTGAGGGACATGGGGAGGTGGGAGTGAGGGACATGGGGAGGTGGGAGGGAGGGACATGGGGAGGTGAGAATGAGGGACATGGGGAGGTGGGAGTGAGGGACATGGGGAGGTGGGAGTGAGGGACATGGTGAGGTGGGAGTGAGGGAAATAGGGAGGTGGGAGAGAGGGACATGGGGAGGTGAGAATGAGGGACATGGGGAGGTGAGAATGAGGGACATGGGGAGGTGGGAGTGAAGGACATGGGGAAGTGGGAGTGAGGGACATGGGGAGGTGGGAGTGAGGGACATGGTGAGGTGGACGTGAGGGACATGGTGAGGTGGGCGTGAAGGACATGGGGAGGTGGGAGTGAGGGACATGGGGAGGTGGGAGTGAGGGACATGGGGAGGTGGGAGTGAGGGACATGGGGAGGTGGGAGTGAGGGACATGGGGAGGTGAGAGTGAGGGACATGGGATGGTGGGAGTGAGGAACATGGGGAGGTGGGAGTGAGGGACATGGGGAGGTGGGAGTGAGGGACATGGGGAGGTGGGAGTGAGGGACATGGGGAGATGGGAGTGAGGGACATGGGGAAGTGGGAGTGAGGGACATGGGGAGGTGAGAGTGAGGGACATGGGGAGGTGAGAGTGAGGGACATGGGATGGTGGGAGTGAGGAACATGGGGAGGTGGGAGTGAGGGACATGGGATGGTGGGAGTGAGGAACATGGGGAGGTGGGAGTGAGGGACATGGGGAAGTGGGAGTGAGGGACAAGGGGAGGTGAGAGTGAGGGACATGGGGAGGTGGGAGTGAGGGACATGGGGAGGTGGGAGTGAAGGAAATGGGGAGGTGGGAGTGAGGGACATGGGGAGGTGAGAATGAGGGACATGGGGAGGTGGGAGTGAGGGACATGGTCAGGTGGGAGTGAGGGAAATGGGGAGGTGGGAGTGAGGGACATGGGGAGGTGACAATGAGGGACATGGGGAGGTGACAATGAGGGCCATGGGGAGGTGGGAGTGAGGGACATGGGGAAGTGGGAGTGAGGGAAATGGGGAGGTGGGAGTGAAGGACATGGGGAGGTGGGAGTGAGGGACATGTGGAGGTGGGAGTGAGGGACATGGGGAGGTAGGAGTGAGGGACATGGGGAGGTAGGAGTGAGGGACATTGGGAGGTGGGAGTGAGGGACATGGGGAGGTGGGAGTGAGGGACATGGGGAGGTGGGAGTGAAGGACATGGGAAGGTGGGAGTGAGGGACATGGGGAGGTGAGAGTGAGGGACATGGGGAGGTGGGAGTGAGGGACATGGGGAGGTGGGAGTGAGGGACATGGGGAGGTGAGAGTGAGGGACATGGGATGGTGGGAGTGAGGAACATGGGGAGGTGGGAGTGAGGGACATGGGGAGGTGGGAGTGAGGGACATGGGGAGGTGGGAGTGAGGGACATGGGGAGATGGGAGTGAGGGACATGGGGAAGTGGGAGTGAGGGACATGGGGAGGTGAGAGTGAGGGACATGGGGAGGTGAGAGTGAGGGACAGGGGATGGTGGGAGTGAGGAACATGGGGAGGTGGGAGTGAGGGACATGGGGAAGTGGGAGTGAGGGACATGGGGAGATGGGAGTGAGAGACATGGGGAGGTCGGAGTGAGGGACAAGGGGAGGTGGGAGTGAGGGACAAGGGGAGGTGAGAGTGAGGGACATGGGGAGGTGGGAGTGAGGGACAAGGGGAGGTGAGAGTGAGGGACATGGGGAGGTGGGAGTGAGGGACAAGGGGAGGTGGGAGTGAGGGACAAGGGGAGGTGAGAGTGAGGGACATGGGGAGGTGGGAGTGAGGGACATGGGGAGGTGGGAGTGAAGGAAATGGGGAGGTGGGAGTGAGGGACATGGGGAGGTGGGAGTGAGGGACATGGGGAGGTGAGAGTAGGGACATGGGATGGTGGGAGTGAGGAACATGGGGAGGTGGGAGTGAGGGACATGGGGAGGTGGGAGTGAGGGACATGGGGAGGTGGGAGTGAGGGACATGGGGAGATGGGAGTGAGGGACATGGGGAAGTGGGAGTGAGGGACATGGGGAGGTGAGAGTGAGGGACATGGGGAGGTGAGAGTGAGGGACATGGGATGGTGGGAGTGAGGAACATGGGGAGGTGGGAGTGAGGGACATGGGGAAGTGGGAGTGAGGGACATGGGGAGATGGGAGTGAGAGACATGGGGAGGTCGGAGTGAGGGACAAGGGGAGGTGGGAGTGAGGGACAAGGGGAGGTGAGAGTGAGGGACATGGGGAGGTGGGAGTGAGGGACAAGGGGAGGTGAGAGTGAGGGACATGGGGAGGTCGGAATGAGGGACAAGGGGAGGTGGGAGTGAGGGACAAGGGGAGGTGAGAGTGAGGGACATGGGGAGGTGGGAGTGAGGGACAAGGGGAGGTGAGAGTGAGGGACATGGGGAGGTGGGAGTGAGGGACAAGGGGAGGTGGGAGTGAGGGACAAGGGGAGGTGAGAGTGAGGGACATGGGGAGGTGGGAGTGAGGGACATGGGGAGGTGGGAGTGAGGGACATGGGGAGGTGGGAGTGAAGGAAATGGGGAGGTGGGAGTGAGGGACATGGGGAGGTGAGAATGAGGGACATGGGGAGGTGGGAGTGAGGGACATGGTCAGGTGGGAGTGAGGGAAATGGGGAGGTGGGAGTGAGGGACATGGGGAGGTGACAATGAGGGACATGGGGAGGTGACAATGAGGGCCATGGGGAGGTGGGAGTGAGGGACATGGGGAAGTGGGAGTGAGGGAAATGGGGAGGTGGGAGTGAAGGACATGGGGAGGTGGGAGTGAGGGACATGTGGAGGTGGGAGTGAGGGACATGGGGAGGTAGGAGTGAGGGACATTGGGAGGTGGGAGTGAGGGACATGGGGAGGTGGGAGTGAGGGACATGGGGAGGTGGGAGTGAAGGACATGGGAAGGTGGGAGTGAGGGACATGGGGAGGTGAGAGTGAGGGACATGGGGAGGTGCGAGTGAGGGACATGGGGAGGTGGGAGTGAAGGACATGGGGAGGTGGGAGTGAGGAACATGGGGAGGTGGGAGTGAAGGACATGGGGAGGTGGGAGTAAGGGACATGGGGAGGTGGGAGTGAGGGACATGGGGAGGTGGGAGTGAGGGACATGGGGAGGTGGAAGTGACGGACATGGGGAGGTGAGATTGTGGGACACGGGGATGTGGGAGTGAGGGACACGGGGAGGTGGGAGTGAGGGACACGGGGAGGTGAGAGTGAGGGACATGGGGAGGTGAGAGTGAGGGACATGGGGAGGTGGGAGTGAGGGACATGGGGAGGTGGGAGTGAGGGACAGGTGGAGTTGGGAGTGAAGGACATGGGGAGGTGGGAGTGAAGGACATGGGGAGGTGGGATTGAGGGACATGGGGAGGTGGGAGTGAGGGACATGGGGAGGTGGGAGTGAGGGACATGGGGAGGTGGGAGTGAGAGACATGGGGAGGTGGGAGGGAGAGACATGGGGCGTTGGGAGTGAGGGACCTGCGAAGGTGGGAGTGAAGTAAATGGGGAGGTGAGAGTGAGGGACATGGGGAGGTGGGAGTGAAGGAAATGGGGAGGTGGGAGTGAGGGACATGGGGAGGTGAGAGTGAGGGACATGGGGAGGTGGGAGTGAGGGACATGGGGAGGTGAGAGTGAGGGACATGGGGAGGTGGGAGTGAGGGACATGGGGAGGTGAGAGTGAGGGACATGGGGAGGTGGGAGTGAAGTAAATGGGGAGGTGGGAGTGAAGGAAATGGGGAGGTGGGAGTGAGGGACATGGGGAGGTGGGAGTGAGGGACATGGGGAGGAGAGAGTGAGGGACATGGGGAGGTGAGAGTGAGGGACATGGGGAGGTGAGAGTGAGGGACATGGGGAGGTGGGAGAGAGGGACATGGGGAGGTGGGAGAGAGGGGCATGGGGAGGTGGGAGTGAGGGACATGGGATCGTGGGAGTGAGGGACATGGGGAGGTGCGAGTGAGGGACATGGGGAGGTGGGAGTGAGGGACATGGGGAGGTGGGAGTGAGGGACATGGGATCGTGGGAGTGAGGGACATGGGGAGGTGGGAGTGAGGGACATGGGATCGTGGGAGCGAGGGACATAGGGAGGTGGGAGTGAGGGACATGGGATCGTGGGAGTGAGGGACATGGGGAGGTGGGAGTGAAGGACATGGGGAGGTGGGAGTGAAGGACATGGGGAGGTGGGAGTGAGGGACATGTGGAGGTGAGAGTGAGGAACATGGGGAGGTGGGAGTGAAGGACATGGGGAGGTGGGAGTGAGGAACATGGGGAGGTGGGTGTGAAGGACATGGGGAGGTGGGAGTGAGGGACATGGGGAGGTGGGAGTGAGAGACATGGGGAGGTGGGAGTGAAGGACATGGGGAGGTGGGAGTGAGGAACATGGGGAGGTGGGAGTGAGGGACATGGGGAGGTGGGAGTGAGACACATGGGGAGGTGGGAGTGAGGGACATGGGATCGTGGGAGTGAGGGACATGGGGAGGTGGGAGAGAGGGACATGGTGAGGTGGGAGTGAGGGACATGGGGAGGTGGGAGTGAGGGACATGGGATCGTGGGAGTGAGGGACATGGGATCGTGGGAGTGAGGGACATGGGGAGGTGGGAGAGAGGGACATGGTGAGGTGGGAGTGAGGGACATGGGGAGGTGGGAGTGAGGGACATGGGATCGTGGGAGTGAGGGACATGGGGAAGTGGGAGTGAAGGACATGTGGAGGTGAGAGTGAAGGACATGGGGAGGTGGGAGTGAGGAACATGGGGAGGTGGGAGTGAAGGACAAGGGGAGGTGGGAGTGAGGGACATGGGGAGGTGGGAGTGAGGGACATGGGGAGGTGGGAGTGAGGGACATGGGGAGCTGGGTGTGAGACACATGGGGAGGTGGGAGTGAGGCATATGGGAAGGTGAGAGTGAGGGACATGGGATCGTGGGAGTGAGGGACATGGGGAGGTGGGAGTGAGGGACATGGGGAGGTGGGTGTGAGACACATGGGGAGGTGGGTGTGAGACACATGGGGAGGTGGGAGTGAGGGACATGGGGAGGTGGGTGTGAGGGACATGGGATCGTGGGAGTGAGGGACATGGGCAGGTGGGAGTGAGGGACATGGGGAGGTGGGAGTGAGGGACATGGGGAGGTGGGTGTGAGGGACATGGGATCGTGGGAGTGAGGGACATGGGGAGGTGGGAGTGAGGGACATGGGGAGGTGGGAGTGAAGGACATGGGGAGGTGGGAGTGAGGGATATGGGAAGGTGAGAGTGAGGGACATGGGATCGTGGGAGTGAGGGACATGGGGAGGTGGGAGTGAGGGACATGGGGAGGTGGGAGTGAAGGACATGGGGAGGTGGGAGTGAAGGACATGGGGAGGTGGGTGTGAGGGACATGGGGAGGTGAGAGTGAGGGAAATGGGGAGGTGGGAGTGAGGGACATGGGGAGGTGGGAGTGAGGGACATGGGGAGGTGGGAGTGAGGGACATGGGGAGGTGGGAGTGAAGGAAATGGGGAGGTGGGAGTGAAGGACATGGGGAGGTGGGAGTGAGGGACATGGGGAGGTGAGAGTGAGGGACATGGGGAGGTGGGAGTGAGGGACATGGGGAGGAGAGAATGAGGGACATGGGGAGGTGGGAGTGAGGGACATGGGGAGGTGGGAGTGAGGGACATGGGGAGGTGGGAGTGAGGGACATGGGGAGGTGGGAGTGAAGGAAATGGGGAGGTGGGAGTGAAGGTCATGGGATCGTGGGTGTGAGGGACATGGGGAGGTGGGAGTGAAGGACATGGGATCGTGGGAGTGAGGGACATGGGGAGGTGGGAGAGAGGGACATGGTGAGGTGGGAGTGAGGGACATGGGGAGGTGGGAGTGAGGGACATGGGATCGTGGGAGTGAGGGACATGGGGAGGTGGGAGAGAGGGACATGGTGAGGTGGGAGTGAGGGACATGGGGAGGTGGGAGTGAGGGACATGGGGAGGTGGGAGTGAGGGACATGGGGAGGTGGGAGTGAGGGACATGGGGAGGTGGGAGTGAGGGACATGGGATCGTGGGAGTGAGGGACATGGGGAGGTGCGAGTGAGAGACATGGGGAGGTGGGAGTGAGGAACATGGGGAGGTGGGAGTGAAGGACATGGGGAGGTGTGAGTGAGGGACATGGGGAGGTGGGAGTGAGGGACATGGGGAGGTGGGTGTGAGACACATGGGGAGGTTGGTGTGAAGGACATGGGGAGGTGGGAGTGAGGGATATGGGAATGTGAGAGTGAGGGACATGGGATCGTGGGAGTGAGGGACATGGGGAGGTGGGAGAGAGGGACATGGGGAGGTGGGTGTGAAGGACATGGGGAGGTGGGAGTGAGGGATATGGGGAGGTGGGAGTGAGACACATGGGGAGGTGGGTGTGAGACACATGGGGAGGTGGGTGTGAAGGACATGGGGAGGTGGGAGTGAGGGATATGGGAAGGTGAGAGTGAGGGACATGGGATCGTGGGAGTGAGGGACATGGGGAGGTGGGAGTGAGGGACATGGGGAGGTGGGAGTGAAGGACATGGGGAGGTGGGAGTGAGGGACATGGGGAGGTGGGAGTGAAGGAAATGGGGAGGTGGGAGTGAGGGACATGGGGAGGTGGGAGTGAAGGAAATGGGGAGGTGGGAGTGAGGGACATGGGGAGGTGAGAGTGAGGGACATGGGGAGGTGGGAGTGAGGGACATGGGGAGGTGAGAGTGAGGGACATGGGGAGGTGGGAGTGAGGGACATGGGGAGGTGAGAGTGAGGGACATGGGGAGGTGGGAGTGAAGGAAATGGGGAGGTGGGAGTGAAGGAAATGGGGAGGTGGGAGTGAGGGACATGGGGAGGTGGGAGTGAGGGACATGGGGAGGTGAGAGTGAGGGACATGGGGAGGTGGGAGTGAGGGACATGGGGAGGTGAGAGTGAGGGACATGGGGAGGTGGGAGTGAAGGAAATGGGGAGGTGGGAGTGAGGGACATGGTGAGGTGGGAGTGAGGGACATGGTCAGGTGGGAGTGAGGGAAATGGGGAGGTGGGAGTGAGGGACATGGGGAGGTGACAGTGAGGGACATGGGGAGGTGACAATGAGGGCCATGGGGAGGTGGGAGTGAGGGACATGGGGAAGTGGGAGTGAGGGAAATGGGGAGGTGGGAGTGAAAGACATGGGGAGGTGGGAGTGAGGGACATGTGGAGGTGGGAGTGAGGGACATGGGGAGGTAGGAGTGAGGGACATTGGGAGGTGGGAGTGAGGGACATGGGGAGGTGGGAGTGAGGGACATGGGGAGGTGGGAGTGAAGGACATGGGAAGGTGGGAGTGAGGGACATGGGGAGGTGAGAGTGAGGGACATGGGGAGGTGCGAGTGAGGGACATGGGGAGGTGGGAGTGAAGGACATGGGGAGGTGGGAGTGAGGAACATGGGGAGGTGGGAGTGAAGGACATGGGGAGGTGGGAGTGAGGGACATGGGGAGGTGGGTGTGAGGGACATGGGGAGGTGGGAGTGAGGGACATGGGGAGGTGGAAGTGACGGACATGGGGAGGTGAGATTGAGGGACACGGGGATGTGGGAGTGAGGGACACGGGGAGGTGGGAGTGAGGGACATGGGGAGGTGAGAGTGAGGGACATGGGGAGGTGAGAGTGAGGGACATGGGGAGGTGGGAGTGAGGAACATGGGGAGGTGGGAGTGAAGGACATGGGGAGGTGGGAGTAAGGGACATGGGGAGGTGGGAGTGAGGGACATGGGGAGGTGGGAGTGAGGGACATGGGGAGGTGGAAGTGACGGACATGGGGAGGTGAGATTGTGGGACACGGGGATGTGGGAGTGAGGGACACGGGGAGGTGGGAGTGAGGGACACGGGGAGGTGAGAGTGAGGGACATGGGGAGGTGAGAGTGAGGGACATGGGGAGGTGGGAGTGAGGGACATGGGGAGGTGGGAGTGAGGGACAGGTGGAGTTGGGAGTGAAGGACATGGGGAGGTGGGAGTGAAGGACATGGGGAGGTGGGATTGAGGGACATGGGGAGGTGGGAGTGAGGGACATGGGGAGGTGGGAGTGAGGGACATGGGGAGGTGGGAGTGAGAGACATGGGGAGGTGGGAGGGAGAGACATGGGGCGTTGGGAGTGAGGGACCTGCGAAGGTGGGAGTGAAGTAAATGGGGAGGTGAGAGTGAGGGACATGGGGAGGTGGGAGTGAAGGAAATGGGGAGGTGGGAGTGAGGGACATGGGGAGGTGAGAGTGAGGGACATGGGGAGGTGGGAGTGAGGGACATGGGGAGGTGAGAGTGAGGGACATGGGGAGGTGGGAGTGAGGGACATGGGGAGGTGAGAGTGAGGGACATGGGGAGGTGGGAGTGAAGTAAATGGGGAGGTGGGAGTGAAGGAAATGGGGAGGTGGGAGTGAGGGACATGGGGAGGTGGGAGTGAGGGACATGGGGAGGAGAGAGTGAGGGACATGGGGAGGTGAGAGTGAGGGACATGGGGAGGTGAGAGTGAGGGACATGGGGAGGTGGGAGAGAGGGACATGGGGAGGTGGGAGAGAGGGGCATGGGGAGGTGGGAGTGAGGGACATGGGATCGTGGGAGTGAGGGACATGGGGAGGTGCGAGTGAGGGACATGGGGAGGTGGGAGTGAGGGACATGGGGAGGTGGGAGTGAGGGACATGGGATCGTGGGAGTGAGGGACATGGGGAGGTGGGAGTGAGGGACATGGGATCGTGGGAGCGAGGGACATAGGGAGGTGGGAGTGAGGGACATGGGATCGTGGGAGTGAGGGACATGGGGAGGTGGGAGTGAAGGACATGGGGAGGTGGGAGTGAAGGACATGGGGAGGTGGGAGTGAGGGACATGTGGAGGTGAGAGTGAGGAACATGGGGAGGTGGGAGTGAAGGACATGGGGAGGTGGGAGTGAGGAACATGGGGAGGTGGGTGTGAAGGACATGGGGAGGTGGGAGTGAGGGACATGGGGAGGTGGGAGTGAGAGACATGGGGAGGTGGGAGTGAAGGACATGGGGAGGTGGGAGTGAGGAACATGGGGAGGTGGGAGTGAGGGACATGGGGAGGTGGGAGTGAGACACATGGGGAGGTGGGAGTGAGGGACATGGGATCGTGGGAGTGAGGGACATGGGGAGGTGGGAGAGAGGGACATGGTGAGGTGGGAGTGAGGGACATGGGGAGGTGGGAGTGAGGGACATGGGATCGTGGGAGTGAGGGACATGGGATCGTGGGAGTGAGGGACATGGGGAGGTGGGAGAGAGGGACATGGTGAGGTGGGAGTGAGGGACATGGGGAGGTGGGAGTGAGGGACATGGGATCGTGGGAGTGAGGGACATGGGGAAGTGGGAGTGAAGGACATGTGGAGGTGAGAGTGAAGGACATGGGGAGGTGGGAGTGAGGAACATGGGGAGGTGGGAGTGAAGGACAAGGGGAGGTGGGAGTGAGGGACATGGGGAGGTGGGAGTGAGGGACATGGGGAGGTGGGAGTGAGGGACATGGGGAGCTGGGTGTGAGACACATGGGGAGGTGGGAGTGAGGCATATGGGAAGGTGAGAGTGAGGGACATGGGATCGTGGGAGTGAGGGACATGGGGAGGTGGGAGTGAGGGACATGGGGAGGTGGGTGTGAGACACATGGGGAGGTGGGTGTGAGACACATGGGGAGGTGGGAGTGAGGGACATGGGGAGGTGGGTGTGAGGGACATGGGATCGTGGGAGTGAGGGACATGGGGAGGTGGGAGTGAGGGACATGGGGAGGTGGGAGTGAGGGACATGGGGAGGTGGGTGTGAGGGACATGGGATCGTGGGAGTGAGGGACATGGGGAGGTGGGAGTGAGGGACATGGGGAGGTGGGAGTGAAGGACATGGGGAGGTGGGAGTGAGGGATATGGGAAGGTGAGAGTGAGGGACATGGGATCGTGGGAGTGAGGGACATGGGGAGGTGGGAGTGAGGGACATGGGGAGGTGGGAGTGAAGGACATGGGGAGGTGGGAGTGAAGGACATGGGGAGTTGGGTGTGAGGGACATGGGGAGGTGAGAGTGAGGGAAATGGGGAGGTGGGAGTGAGGGACATGGGGAGGTGGGAGTGAGGGACATGGGGAGGTGGGAGTGAGGGACATGGGGAGGTGGGAGTGAAGGAAATGGGGAGGTGGGAGTGAAGGACATGGGGAGGTGGGAGTGAGGGACATGGGGAGGTGAGAGTGAGGGACATGGGGAGGTGGGAGTGAGGGACATGGGGAGGAGAGAATGAGGGACATGGGGAGGTGGGAGTGAGGGACATGGGGAGGTGGGAGTGAGGGACATGGGGAGGTGGGAGTGAGGGACATGGGGAGGTGGGAGTGAAGGAAATGGGGAGGTGGGAGTGAAGGTCATGGGATCGTGGGTGTGAGGGACATGGGGAGGTGGGAGTGAAGGACATGGGATCGTGGGAGTGAGGGACATGGGGAGGTGGGAGAGAGGGACATGGTGAGGTGGGAGTGAGGGACATGGGGAGGTGGGAGTGAGGGACATGGGATCGTGGGAGTGAGGGACATGGGGAGGTGGGAGAGAGGGACATGGTGAGGTGGGAGTGAGGGACATGGGGAGGTGGGAGTGAGGGACATGGGGAGGTGGGAGTGAGGGACATGGGGAGGTGGGAGTGAGGGACATGGGGAGGTGGGAGTGAGGGACATGGGATCGTGGGAGTGAGGGACATGGGGAGGTGCGAGTGAGAGACATGGGGAGGTGGGAGTGAGGAACATGGGGAGGTGGGAGTGAAGGACATGGGGAGGTGTGAGTGAGGGACATGGGGAGGTGGGAGTGAGGGACATGGGGAGGTGGGTGTGAGACACATGGGGAGGTTGGTGTGAAGGACATGGGGAGGTGGGAGTGAGGGATATGGGAATGTGAGAGTGAGGGACATGGGATCGTGGGAGTGAGGGACATGGGGAGGTGGGAGAGAGGGACATGGGGAGGTGGGTGTGAAGGACATGGGGAGGTGGGAGTGAGGGATATGGGGAGGTGGGAGTGAGACACATGGGGAGGTGGGTGTGAGACACATGGGGAGGTGGGTGTGAAGGACATGGGGAGGTGGGAGTGAGGGATATGGGAAGGTGAGAGTGAGGGACATGGGATCGTGGGAGTGAGGGACATGGGGAGGTGGGAGTGAGGGACATGGGGAGGTGGGAGTGAAGGACATGGGGAGGTGGGAGTGAGGGACATGGGGAGGTGGGAGTGAAGGAAATGGGGAGGTGGGAGTGAGGGTCATGGGGAGGTGGGAGTGAAGGAAATGGGGAGGTGGGAGTGAGGGACATGGGGAGGTGAGAGTGAGGGACATGGGGAGGTGGGAGTGAGGGACATGGGGAGGTGAGAGTGAGGGACATGGGGAGGTGGGAGTGAGGGACATGGGGAGGTGAGAGTGAGGGACATGGGGAGGTGGGAGTGAAGGAAATGGGGAGGTGGGAGTGAAGGAAATGGGGAGGTGGGAGTGAGGGACATGGGGAGGTGGGAGTGAGGGACATGGGGAGGTGAGAGTGAGGGACATGGGGAGGTGGGAGTGAGGGACATGGGGAGGTGAGAGTGAGGGACATGGGGAGGTGGGAGTGAAGGAAATGGGGAGGTGGGAGTGAGGGACATGGTGAGGTGGGAGTGAGGGACATGGTCAGGTGGGAGTGAGGGAAATGGGGAGGTGGGAGTGAGGGACATGGGGAGGTGACAGTGAGGGACATGGGGAGGTGACAATGAGGGCCATGGGGAGGTGGGAGTGAGGGACATGGGGAAGTGGGAGTGAGGGAAATGGGGAGGTGGGAGTGAAAGACATGGGGAGGTGGGAGTGAGGGACATGTGGAGGTGGGAGTGAGGGACATGGGGAGGTAGGAGTGAGGGACATTGGGAGGTGGGAGTGAGGGACATGGGGAGGTGGGAGTGAGGGACATGGGGAGGTGGGAGTGAAGGACATGGGAAGGTGGGAGTGAGGGACATGGGGAGGTGAGAGTGAGGGACATGGGGAGGTGCGAGTGAGGGACATGGGGAGGTGGGAGTGAAGGACATGGGGAGGTGGGAGTGAGGAACATGGGGAGGTGGGAGTGAAGGACATGGGGAGGTGGGAGTGAGGGACATGGGGAGGTGGGAGTGAGGGACATGGGGAGGTGGGAGTGAGGGACATGGGGAGGTGGAAGTGACGGACATGGGGAGGTGAGATTGAGGGACACGGGGATGTGGGAGTGAGGGACACGGGGAGGTGGAGTGAGGGACATGGGGAGGTGAGAGTGAGGGACATGGGGAGGTGAGAGTGAGGGACATGGGGAGGTGGGAGTGAGGGACATGGGGAGGTGGGAGTGAGGGACATGGGGAGGTGGGAGTGAGGGACAGGTGGAGTTGGGAGTGAAGGACATGGGGAGGTGGGAGTGAAGGACATGGGGAGGTGGGATTGAGGGACATGGGGAGGTGGGAGTGAGGGACATGGGGAGGTGGGAGTGAGGGACATGGGGAGGTGGGAGTGAGAGACATGGGGAGGTGGGAGGGAGAGACATGGGGCGTTGGGAGTGAGGGACCTGCGAAGGTGGGAGTGAAGTAAATGGGGAGGTGAGAGTGAGGGACATGGGGAGGTGGGAGTGAAGGAAATGGGGAGGTGGGAGTGAGGGACATGGGGAGGTGAGAGTGAGGGACATGGGGAGGTGGGAGTGAGGGACATGGGGAGGTGAGAGTGAGGGACATGGGGAGGTGAGAGTGAGGGACATGGGGAGGTGGGAGTGAGGGACATGGGGAGGTGAGAGTGAGGGACATGGGGAGGTGGGAGTGAAGTAAATGGGGAGGTGGGAGTGAAGGAAATGGGGAGGTGGGAGTGAGGGACATGGGGAGGTGGGAGTGAGGGACATGGGGAGGAGAGAGTGAGGGACATGGGGAGGTGAGAGTGAGGGACATGGGGAGGTGAGAGTGAGGGACATGGGGAGGTGGGAGAGAGGGACATGGGGAGGTGGGAGAGAGGGACATGGGGAGGTGGGAGTGAGGGACATGGGATCGTGGGAGTGAGGGACATGGGGAGGTGCGAGTGAGGGACATGGGGAGGTGCGAGTGAGGGACATGGGGAGGTGGGAGTGAGGGACATGGGATTGTGGGAGTGAGGGACATGGGGAGGTGGGAGTGAGGGACATGGGATCGTGGGAGTGAGGGACATGGGGAGGTGGGAGTGAGGGACATGGGATCGTGGGAGTGAGGGACATGGGGAGGTGGGAGTGAAGGTAATGGGGTGGTGGGAGTGAAGGACATGGGGAGGTGGGAGTGAGGGACATGTGGAGGTGAGAGTGAGGAACATGGGGAGGTGGGAGTGAAGGACATGGGGAGGTGGGAGTGAGGAACATGGGGAGGTGGGTGTGAAGGACATGGGGAGGTGAGAGTGAGGGACATGGGGAGGTGGGAGTGAGAGACATGGGGAGGTGGGAGTGAAGGACATGGGGAGGTGGGAGTGAGGAACATGGGGAGGTGGGAGTGAGGGACATGGGGAGGTGGGAGTGAGGGACATGGGGAGGTGGGAGTGAGACACATGGGGAGGTGGGAGTGAGGGACATGGGATCGTGGGAGTGAGGGACATGGGGAGGTGGGAGAGAGGGACATGGTGAGGTGGGAGTGAGGGACATGGGGAGGTGGGAGTGAGGGACATGGGATCGTGGGAGTGAGGGACATGGGGAGGTGGGAGAGAGGGACATGGGGAGGTGGGAGTGAGGGACATGGGATCGTGGGAGTGAGGGACATGGGGAAGTGGGAGTGAAGGACATGTGGAGGTGAGAGTGAAGGACATGGGGAGGTGGGAGTGAGGAACATGGGGAGGTGGGAGTGAAGGACATGGGGAGGTGGGAGTGAGGGACATGGGGAGGTGGGAGTGAGGGACATGGGGAGGTGGGAGTGAGGGACATGGGGAGGTGGGAGTGAGGGACATGGGGAGGTGGGTGTGAGACACATGGGGAGGTGGGAGTGAGGCATATGGGAAGGTGAGAGTGAGGGACATGGGATCGTGGGAGTGAGGGACATGGGGAGGTGGGAGTGAGGGACATGGGGAGGTGGGTGTGAGACACATGGGGAGGTGGGTGTGAGACACATGGGGAGGTGGGTGTGAGACACATGGGGAGGTGGGAGTGAGGGACATGGGGAGGTGGGTGTGAGGGACATGGGATCGTGGGAGTGAGGGACATGGGGAGGTGGGAGTGAGGGACATGGGGAGGTGGGAGTGAAGGACATGGGGAGGTGGGAGTGAGGGACATGGGGAGGTGGGTGTGAGGGACATGGGATCGTGGGAGTGAGGGACATGGGGAGGTGGGAGTGAGGGACATGGGGAGGTGGGAGTGAAGGACATGGGGAGGTGGGAGTGAAGGACATGGGGAGGTGGGAGTGAGGGATATGGGAAGGTGAGAGTGAGGGACATGGGATCGTGGGAGTGAGGGACATGGGGAGGTGGGAGTGAGGGACATGGGGAGGTGGGAGTGAAGGACATGGGGAGGTGGGAGTGAAGGACATGGGGAGGTGGGTGTGAGGGACATGGGGAGGTGAGAGTGAGGGACATGGGGAGGTGGGAGTGAGGGACATGGGGAGGTGGGAGTGAGGGACATGGGGAGGTGGGAGTGAGGGACATGGGGAGGTGGGAGTGAAGGAAATGGGGAGGTGGGAGTGAAGGACATGGGGAGGTGGGAGTGAGGGACATGGGGAGGTGAGAGTGAGGGACATGGGGAGGTGGGAGTGAGGGACATGGGGAGGTGAGAATGAGGGACATGGGGAGGTGGGAGTGAGGGACATGGGGAGGTGGGAGTGAGGGACATGGGGAGGTGGGAGTGAGGTGACATGGGGAGGTGGGAGTGAAGGACATGGGATCGTGGAAGTGAGGGACATGGGGAGGTGGGAGAGAGGGACATGGTGAGGTGGGAGTGAGGGACATGGGAGGTGGGAGTGAGGGACATGGGATCGTGGGAGTGAGGGACATGGGGAGGTGGGAGAGAGGGACATGGTGAGATGGGAGTGAGGGACATGGGGAGGTGGAGTGAGGGACATGGGATCGTGGGGAGTGAGGGACATGGGGAGGTGCGAGTGAGAGACATGGGGAGGTGGGAGTGAGGAACATGGGAGGTGGGAGTGAAGGACATGGGGAGGTGGAGTGAGGGACATGGGGAGGTGGGAGTGAGGACATGGGAGGTGGGTGTGAGGACACATGGGGAGGTGGGTGTGAAGGACATGGGGAGGTGGGAGTGAGGGATATGGGAAGGTGAGAGTGAGGGACATGGGATCGTGGGAGTGAGGGACATGGGGATGGTGGGAGAGAGGGACATGGGAGGTGGGTGTGAAGGACATGGGGAGGTGGGAGTGAGGGATATGGGGAGGTGGGAGTGAGACACATGGGGAGGTGGGTGTGAGACACATGGGGAGGTGGGTGTGAAGGACATGGGGAGGTGGGTGTGAAGGACATGGGGAGGTGGGAGTGAGGGATATGGGAAGGTGAGAGTGAGGGACATGGGATCGTGGGAGTGAGGGGACATGGGGAGGTGGGAGTGAGGGACATGGGAGGTGGGAGTGAAGGACATGGGGAGGTGGGAGTGAGGGACATGGGGAGGTGGGGAGTGAAGGAAATGGGGAGGTGGGAGTGAGTGATGGGACATGGGGAGGTGGGAGTGAGGAAATGGGGAGGTGGGAGTGAGGGACATGGGGAGGTGAGAGTGAGGGACATGGGGAGGTGGGAGTGAGGGACATGGGGAGGTGAGAGTGAGGGGACATGGGGAGGTGGGAGTGAGGGACATGGGGAGGTGAGAGTGAGGGACATGGGGAAGGTGGGAGTGAAGGAAATGGGGAGGTGGGAGTGAAGGAAATGGGGAGGTGGGAGTGAGGGACATGGGGAGGTGGGAGTGAGGGACATGGGGAGGTGGGAGTGAGGGACATGGGGAGGTGAGAGTGAGGGACATGGGGAGGTGGGAGTGAGGGACATGGGGAGGTGAGAGTGAGGGACATGGGGAGGTGAGAGTGAGGGACATGGGGAGGTGGGAGTGAAGGAAATGGGGAGGTGGGAGTGAGGGACATGGGGAGGTGGGAGTGAGGGACATGGGGAGGAGAGAGAGTGAGGGACATGGGGAGGTGAGAGTGAGGGACATGGGGAGGTGGGAGAGAGGGACATGGGGAGGTGGGAGAGAGGGACATGGGGAGGTGAGAGTGAGGGACATGGGGAGGTGGGAGAGAGGGACATGGGGATGGTGGGAGTGAGAGACATGGGGAGGTGGGTGTGAGACACATGGGGAGGTGGGTGTGAGACACATGGGGAGGTGGGTGTGAGAGACATGGGGAGGTGGTGTGAGAGACATGGGAGAGGTGGGAGTGAGGGACATGGGAAGGTGAGAGTGAGGGACATGGGATCGTGGGAGTGAGGGACATGGGGAGGTGAGAGTGAGAGACATGGGATGGTGGGAGTGAGGGACATGTGGAGGTGGGAGTGAGGGACATGGGGAGGTGGGATTGAGGAACATGGGGAGGTGGGAGTGAGGAACATGGGGAGGTGGGAGTGAGGAACATGGGGAGGTGGAGTGAGGAGGGACATGGGGAGGTGGGAGTGAGGGACATGGGGAGGTGGGAGTGAGAGACATGGGGAGGTGGGAGTGAGGGAAATGGGGAGGTGGGAGTGAGGGACATGGGGAGGTGGGAGTGAGAGACATGGGGAGGTGGGAGTGAGGGAAATGGGGAGGTGGGAGTGAGAGACATGGGGAGGTGGGAGTGAGAGGACATGGGGAGGTGGGAGTGAGAGACATGGGGAGGTGAGAGTCAGGGACATGGGGAGGTGAGAGTGAGAGACATGGGGAGGTGGGCGGGAGAGACATGGGGAGGTGGGAGTGAGAGACATGGGGAGGTGGGAGTGAGGGACATGGGGAGGTGGGAGTGAAGGAAATGGGGAGGTGGAAGTGAGGGACATGGGGAGGTGGGGAGTGAGGGACATGGGGAGGTGGGAGTGAGGGACAAGGGGAGGTGAGTGTGAGGGACAAGGGGAGGTGAGAGTGAGGGACATGGTGAGGTGGGAGTGAGGGACATGGTGAGGTGGGAGTGAGGGACATGGGAGGTGGGAGTGAGGGACATGGTGAGGTGGGAGTGAGGGACATGGGGAGGTGGGAGTGAGGGACATGGGGAGTGGGAGGGGAGTGAGGACATGGTGAGGTGGGAGTGAGGGACATGGGGAGGTGGGAGTGAGAGACATGGGAGGTGGGAGTGAGGGTCATGGGGAGTGGGATGTGAGGGACATGGGTGTGGGGGAGTGAGGGACATGGGGAAGTGGGAGTGAGGGCATGGGAGGTGGGAGTGAGGGACAAGGGGAGGTGAGAGTGAGGGACATGGGGAGGTCGGAGTGAGGGACAAGGGGAGGTGGGAGTGGGGGACAAGGGGAGGTGAGATTGAGGGACATGGGGAGGTGGGAGTGAGGGACATGGGGAGGTGAGAATGAGGGACATGGGGAGGTGGGAGTGAGGGACATGGTCAGGTGGGAGTGAGGGAAATGGGGAGGTGGGAGTGAGGGACATGGGGAGGTGACAATGAGGGACATGGGGAAGGGTGACAATGAGGGCCATGGGGAGGTGGGAGTGAAGGACATGGGGAGGTGAGAGTGAAGGACATGGGGAGGTGGGAGTGAAGGACATGGGGAGGTGGGAGTGAGGGACATGGGAGGTGAGAGTGAGGGACATGGGGAGGTGCGAGTGAGGGACATGGGGAGGTGGGAGTGAAGGACATGGGGAGTGGGAGTGAGGAACATGGGGAGGTGGGGAGTGAGGGACATTGGGAGGTGGGAGTGAGGGACATGGGAGGTGAGAGTGAAGGAAATGGGGAGGTGAGAGTGAAGGAAATGGGGAGGTGAGAGTGAGGACATGGGGAGGTGAGAGTGAGGGACATGGGGAGGTTGAGAGTGAGGGACATGGGGAGGTGCGAGTGAGGGACATGGGGCGGTGAGAGTGAGGGACATGAGGAGGTGGGAGGTGAGGGATATGGGGAGGTGGGAGTGAGGGACATGGGCGAGTTGGGAGTGAGGGACATGAGGATGGTGGGGAGTGAGGGACATGGGGAGGTGGGAGTGAGGGAAATGTGGAGGTGGGAGTGAGGGACATGAGGAGGTGGGAGTGAGGGATATGGGGAGGTGGGAGTGAGGGACATGGGCGAGTTGGGAGTGAGGGACATGAGGAGGTGGGAATGAGGGACATGGGGAGGTGGGAGTGAGGGACATGGGGAGGTGGAGTGAGGGACATGAGGAGGTGGGAGTGAGGGATATGGGGAGGTGGGAGTGAGGGGACATGGGCGAGTTGGGAGTGAGGGACATGGGGAGGTGGGTGTGAGGGACATGGGGAGGTGGGAGTGAGGGACATGGGAGGTGGAAGTGAAGGACATGGGGAGGTGGGAGTGAGGACATGGGGAGGTGAGATTGAGGGACATGGGGAGGTGGAGTGAGGGACATGGGAGGTGGGAGTGAGGGACATGGGGAGGTGGGAGTGAGGGACATGGGGATGTGTGAGTGAGGGACATGGGGATGTGTGAGTGAGGGACATGGGGAGGTGGGAGTGAGGGACATGGGGAGGTGGGAGTGAGGGACATGGGGAGGTGGGAGTGAGGGACATGGGGAGGTGGTGGGAAGTGAGAGACATGGGGAGGTGGGAGTGAGGGAAATGGAGAGGTGGGAGTGAGGGACATGGGAGGTGGGAGTTAGGGACATGGGGGAGGTGGGTGTGAGACACATGGGGAGGTGGGTGTGAGAGACATGGGGAGGTGGGAGTGAGGGACATGGGAATGTGAGAGTGAGGGACATGGGATCGTGGGAGTGAGGGACATGGGGAGGTGAGAGTGAGGGACATGGGATGGTGGGAGTGAGGGACATGTGGAGGTGGGAGTGAGGGACATGGGGAGGTGGGATTGAGGAACATGGGGAGGTGGAGTGAGGAACATGGGGATGGTGGGAGTGAGGGACATGGGGAGGTGGGAGTGAGGGACATGGGGAGGTGGGAGTGAGGGAAATGGGGAGGTGGGAGTGAGGGACATGGGGAGGTGGGAGTGAGAGACATGGGGAGGTGGGAGTGACGGAAATGGGGAGGTGGGAGTGAGGGAAATGGGGAGGTGGGAGTGAGGGAAATGGGGAGGTGGGAGTGAGAGACATGGGAGGTGGGAGTGAGAGACATGGGGAGGTGGGAGTGAGAGACATGGGGAGGTGAGAGTCAGGGACATGGGGAGGTGAGAGTGAGAGACATGGGGAGGTGGGCGGGAGAGACATGGGGAGGTGGGAGTGAGAGACATGGGAGGTGGGAGTGAGGGACATGGGGAGGTGGGAGTGAAGGAAATGGGGAGGTGGGAGTGAGGGACATGGGGAGGTGGGAGTGAGGGACATGGGAGGTGGGAGTGAGGGACAAGGGAGGTGAGAGTGAGGGACAAGGGGAGGTGAGAGTGAGGGACATGGTGAGGTGGGAGTGAGGGACATGGTGAGGTGGGAGTGAGGGACATGGGGAGGTGGGAGTGAGGGACATGGTGAGGTGGGAGTGAGGGACATGGGGAGGTGGGAGTGAGGGACATGGGGAGGTGGGAGTGAGGGACATGGTGAGGTGGGAGTGAGGGACATGGGGAGGTGGGAGTGAGAGACATGGGGAGGTGGGAGTGAAGGACATGGGAGGTGGAGTGAAGAACATGGGGAGGTGGAAGTGAGGGACATGGGGAGGTGAGAGTCAGAGACATGTGGAGGTGGGAGTGAGGGTCATGGGGAGGTGGGAGTGAGGGACATGGGGAGGTGGGAGTGAGGGACATGGGGAAGTGGGAGTGAGGGGCATGGGGAGGTGGGTGAGTGAGGGACATGGGGGAGGTCGGAGTGTGAGGGACAAGGGGAGGTGGAGTGAGGGACAAGGGGAGGTGAGAGTGAGGGACATGGGGAGGTGGGAGTGAGGGACATGGGGAGGTGAGAATGAGGGACATGGGGAGGTGGGAGTGAGGGACATGGTCAGGTGGGAGTGAGGAAATGGGGAGGTGGGAGTGAGGGACATGGGGAGGTGGACATGAGGGACATGGGGAGGTGACAATGAGGGCCATGGGGAGGTGGGAGTGAAGGACATGGGGAGGTGAGAGTGAAGGACATGGGGAGGTGGGAGTGAAGGACATGGGGAGGTGGGAGTGAGGGACATGGGGAGGTGAGAGTGAGGGACCATGTGAAGGTGCGAGTGAGGGACATGTGAAGGTGCGAGTGAGGGACATGGGGAGGTGGGGAGTGAAGGACATGGGAGAGGTGGGAGTGAGGAACATGGGGAGGTGGGAGTGAGGGACATGGGCAGGTGGGAGTGAGGGACTGGGAGGTGAGGAGAAATGGGGAGGTGAGAGTGAAGGAAATGGGAGGTGAGAGTGAGGAAATGGGAGGTGAGTGAAGGACATGGGGAGGTGAGAGTGAGGAAATGGGAGGTGAGAGTGAGGACATGGGGAGGTGAGAGTGAGGACATGGGGAGGTGAGAGTGAGGGACATGGGGAGGTGAGAGTGAGGGACATGGGGAGGTGCGAGTGAGGGACATGGGGAGGTGAGAGTGAGGGACATGAGGAGGTGGGAGTGAGGGATATGGGGAGGTGGGAGTGAGGGACATGGGCGAGTTGGGAGTGAGGGACATGAGGAGTGGTGGGAGTGAGTGAGGGACATGGGGAGGTGGGAGTGAGGGACATGGGGAGGGTGGGAGTGAGGGACATGAGGAGGTGGGAGTGAGTGAGGGATATGGGGAGGTGGGAGTGAGGGACTGAGGGATATGGGGAGGTGGGAGTGAGGGACATGGGCGAGTTGGGAGTGAGGGACATGAGGAGGTGGGAGTGAGGGACATGGGGAGGTGGGAGTGAGGGACATGGGGAGGTGGGAGTGAGGGACATGAGGAGGTGGGAGTGAGGGATATGGGGAGGTGGGAGTGAGGGACATGGGCGAGTTGGGAGTGAGGGACATGGGGAGGTGGGAGTGAGGGACATGGGGAGGTGGGAGTGAGGGACATGGGGAGGTGGAAGTGAAGGACATGGGGAGGTGGGAGTGAGGGACATGGGGAGGTGAGATTGAGGGACATGGGGAGGTGGGAGTGAGGGACATGGGGAGGTGGGAGTGAGGGACATGGGGAGGTGGGAGTGAGGGACATGGGGAGGTGGGAGTGAGGGACATGGGGAGGTGGGAGTGAGGGACATGGGGAGGTGGGAGTGAGAGACATGGGGAGGTGGGAGTGAGGGAAATGGAGAGGTGGGAGTGAGGGACATGGGGAGGTGGGAGTTAGGGACATGGGGAGGTGAGAGTGAGGGACATGGGGAGGTGAGAGTGAGGGGACATGGGGAGGTGGGAGTGAGGGACATGGGGAGGTGGGAGTGAGGGACATGGGGAGGTGGGAGTGAGGGACATGGGGAGGTGGGAGTGAGGGACAGGTGGAGTTGGGAGTGAAGGACAAGGGGAGGTGGGAGTGAAGGACATGGGGAGGTGGGAGTGAGGGACATGGGGAGGTGGGAGTGAGGGACATGAGGAGGTGGGTGTGAGAGACATGGGGAGGTGGGAGGGAGAGACATGGGGCGTTGGGAGTGAGGGACCTGCGAAGGTGGGAGTGAGGGATATGGGGAGGTGGGAGTGAGAGACATGGGGAGGTGGGCGGGAGAGATATGGGGAGGTGGGAGTGAGAGACATGGGGAGGTGGGAGTGAGGGACATGGGGAGGTGGGAGTGAAGGAAATGGGGAGGTGGGAGTGAGGGACATGGGGAGGTGGGAGTGAGGGACATGGGGGAGGTGGGAGTGAGGGACAAGGGGAGGTGAGAGTGAGGGACAAGGGGAGGTGAGAGTGAGGGACATGGTGAGGTGGGAGTGAGGGACATGGTGAGGTGGGAGTGAGGGACATGGGGAGGTGGGAGTGAGGGACATGGTGAGGTGGGAGTGAGGGACATGGGGAGGTGGGAGTGAGGGACATGGGGAGGTGGGAGTGAGGGACATGGTGAGGTGGGAGTGAGGGACATGGGGAGGTGGGAGTGAGAGACATGGGGAGGTGGGAGTGAAGGACATGGGGAGGTGGAAGTGAGGGACATGGGGAGGTGAGAGTCAGAGACATGTGGAGGTGGGAGTGAGGGTCATGGGGAGGTGGGAGTGAGGAACATGGGGAGGTGGGAGTGAGGGGCATGGGGAGGTGGGAGTGAGGGGCATGGGGAGGTGGGAGTGAGGGACAAGGGGAGGTGAGAGTGAGGGACATGGGGAGGTCGGAGTGAGGGACAAGGGGAGGTGGGAGTGAGGGACAAGGGGAGGTGAGAGTGAGGGACATGGGGAGGTGGGAGTGAGGGACATGGGGAGGTGAGAATGAGGGACATGGGGAGGTGGGAGTGAGGGACATGGTCAGGTGGGAGTGAGGGAAATGGGGAGGTGGGATTGAGGGACATGGGGAGGTGACAATGAGGGACATGGGGAGGTGACAGTGAGGGCCATGGGGAGGTGGGAGTGAAGGACATGGGGAGGTGAGAGTGAAGGACATGGGGAGGTGGGAGTGAAGGACATGGGGAGGTGGGAGTGAGGGACATGGGGAGGTGAGAGTGAGGGACATGGGGAGGTGCGAGTGAGGGACATGGGGAGGTGGGAGTGAAGGACATGGGGAGGTGGGAGTGAGGAACATGGGGAGGTGGGAGTGAGGGACATTGGGAGGTGGGAGTGAGGGACATGGGGAGGTGAGAGTGAAGGAAATGGGGAGGTGAGAGTGAAGGAAATGGGGAGGTGAGAGTGAAGGACATGGGGAGGTGAGAGTGAGGGACATGGGGAGGTGAGAGTGAGGGACATGGGGAGGTGAGAGTGAGGGACATGGGGAGGTGCGAGTGAGGGACATGGGGAGGTGAGAGTGAGGGACATGAGGAGGTGGGAGTGAGGGATATGGGGAGGTGGGAGTGAGGGACATGGGGAGGTGGGAGTGAGGGACATGAGGAGGTGGGAGTGAGGGATATGGGGAGGTGGGGGTGAGGGACATGGGCGAGTTGGGAGTGAGGGACATGAGGAGGTGGGAGTGAGGGACATGGGGAGGTGGGAGTGAGGGACATGGGGAGGAGGGAGTGAGGGGCATGAGGAGGTGGGAGTGAGGGATATGGGGAGGTGGGAGTGAGAGACATGGGCGAGTTGGGAGTGAGGGACATGGGGAGGTGGGAGTGAGGGACATGGGGAGGTGGGAGTGATGGACATGGGGAGGTGGAAGTGAAGGACATGGGGAGGTGGGAGTGAGGGACATGGGGAGGTGAGATTGAGGGACATGGGGAGGTGGGAGTGAGGGACATGGGGAGGTGGGAGTGAGGGACATGGGGATGTGTGAGTGAGGGACATGGGGAGGTGGGAGTGAGGGACATGGGGAGGTGGGAGTGAGGGACATGGGGAGGTGGGAGTGAGAGACATGGGGAGGTGGGAGTGAGGGAAATGGAGAGGTGGGAGTGAGGGACATGGGGAGGTGGGAGTTAGGGACATGGGGAGGTGAGAGTGAGGGACATGGGGAGGTGGGAGTGAGGGACATGGGGAGGTGGGAGTGAGGGACAGGTGGAGTTGGGAGTGAAGGACAAGGGGAGGTGGGAGTGAAGGACATGGGGAGGTGGGAGTGAGGGACATGGGGAGGTGGGTGTGAGAGACATGGGGAGGTGGGAGGGAGAGACATGGGGCGTTGGGAGTGAGGGACCTGCGAAGGTGGGAGTGAGGGATATGGGGAGGTGGGAGTGAGAGACATGGGGAGGTGAGAATGAGGGACATGGGGAGGTGGGAGTGTGGGACATGGGGAGGTGGGAGTGAGGCAAATGGGGAGGTGAGAGTGAGAGACATGGGGAGGTGGGAGTGAGAGAACATGGGGAGGTGGGAGTGAGAGAACATGGGGAGGTGGGAGCGAGAGACATGGGGAGGTGGGAATGAGGGACATGGGGAGGTGGGAGTGAGGGACATGGGGAGGTGGGAGTGAGGGACATGGGGAGGTGGGAGTGAAGGACATGGGGAGGTGGGAGTGAGGTACATGGGGAGGTGGGTGTGAGGGACATGGGGAGGTGGGAGTGAAGGAAATGGGGAGGTGGGAGTGAGGGACATGGGGAGGTGGGAGTGAGGGACATGGGGAGGTGGGAGTGAGGGACATGGGGAGGTGGGAGTGAGGGACATGGGGAGGTGAGAGTGAGGGACATGGGGAGGTGGGAGTGAAGGAAATGGGGAGGTGGGAGTGAGGGACATGGGGAGGTGGGAGTGAGGGACATGGGGAGGAGAGAGTGAGGGACATGGGGAGGTGAGAGTGAGGGACATGGGGAGGTGAGAGTGAGGGACATGGGGAGGTGGGAGAGAGGGACATGGTGAGGTGGGAGTGAGGGACATGGGGAGGTGGGTGTGAGACACATGGGGAGGTGGGAGTGAGAGACATGGGGAGGTGGGAGTGAGGAACATGGGGAGGTGAGAGTGAGGGACATGGGGAGGTGGGTGTGAGGGACATGGGGAGGTGGGTGTGAGAGACATGGGGAGGTGGGAGTGAGGAACATGGGGAGGTGGGAGTGAAGGACATGGGGAGGTGGAAGTGAGGGACATGGTGAGGTGGGAGTGAGGGACATGGTGAGGTGGGAGTGAGGGACATGGGGAGGTGGGAGTGAGGGACATGGGGAGGTGGGAGTGAGGGACATGGGAAGGTGAGAGTGAGGGACATGGGATCGTGGGAGTGAGGGACATGTGGAGGTGGGAGTGAGGGACATGGGGAGGTGGGATTGAGGAACATGGGGAGGTGGGAGTGAGGGACATGGGGAGGTGGGAGTGAGGGACATGGGGACGTGGGAGTGAGGGACATGGGGAGGTGGGAGTGAAGGACATGGGGAGGTGGGAGTGAAGGACATCGGGAGGTGGGAGTGAGGGACATGGGGAGGTGGGAGTGAGGGACATGGGGAGGTGAGAGTGAGGGACATGGGGAGCTGAGAGTGAGGGACATGGGGAGCTGAGAGTGAGGGACATGGGGAGGTGGGAGTGAGGGACATGGGGAGGTGGGAGTGAGGGACATGGGGAGGTGGGAGTGAGTGACATGTGGAGGTGGGAGTGAGGGACATGGGGAGGTGGGAGTGAGGGACATGGGGAGGTAGGAGTGAGTGACATGTGGAGGTGGGAGTGAGTGACATGTGGAGGTGGGAGTGAGGGACATGGGGAGGTGAGATTGAGGGACATAGGGAGCTGAGAGTGAGGGACATGGGGAGGTAGGAGTGAGGGACATGTGGAGGTGGGAGTGATGGACATGGGGATTTTTGAGTGAGGGAGGTTGGAGTGAGGGACATTGGGAGGTGGGAGTGAGGGACATGGGGAGGTGAGAGTGAACGAAATGGGGAGGTGAGAGTGAAGGACATGGGGAGGAGAGAGTGAGGGACATGGGGAGGTGGGAGTGAGGGACCTGGGGAGGTGAGAGTGAGGGACATGGGGAGGTGGGAGAGAAGGACATGGGGAGGTGGGAGTCAGGGACATTTGCGAGTTGGGAGTGAGGGACATGGGGAGGTGGGAGTGAGTGACATCGGGAGGTGGGAGTGAGGGAAATGGGGAGTTGGGAGGGAGGGACATGGGGAGGTGGGAGTTAGGGACATGGGGAGGTGAGAGTGAAGGAAATGGGGAGGTGGGAGTGAGGGACATGGGGAGGTGGGAGTGAGGGACATGAGGAGGTGGGAGTGAGGGACATGGGGAGGTGGGAGTGAAGGACATGGGGAAGTGGGAGGGAAAGAAATGGGGAGGTGGGAGTGAGGGACATGGGGAGGTGGGAGTGAGGCACATTGGGAGGTGGGAGTGAGGGACATTGGGAGGTGGGAGTGAGGGACATTGGGAGGTGGGAGTGAGGGACATGTGGAGGTGGGAGTGAGGGACATGGGGATTTTTGAGTGAGGGACATTGGGAGGTGGGAGTGAGGGACATTGGGAGGTGGGAGTGAGGGACATGGGGAGGTGAGAGTGAAGGAAATGGGGAGGTGAGAGTGAAGGACATGGGGATGTGGGAGTGAGGGACATGGGGAGGTGCGAGTGAGGGACATGGGGAGGTGCGAGTGAGGGACAAGGGGAGGTGGGAGTGAAGGACATGGGGAGGTGGGAGTGAAGGACATGGGGAGGTGGGAGTGAGGAACATGGGGAGGTGGGAGTGAAGGACATGGGGAGGTGGGAGTGAGGGACATGGGGATGGGGGAGTGAGGGACATGGGGAGGTGGGAGTGAGGGACATGAGGAGGTGGGAGTGAGGGACATGGGGAGGTGGGAGTGAGGGACATGGGGAGGTGGGAGTGAGGGACATGGGGAGGTGAGATTGAGGGACATGGGGATGTGGGAGTGAGGGACATGGGGAGGTGGGAGTGAGGGACATGGGGAGGTGGGCGTGAGGGACATGGGGAGGTGGGAGTGAGGGACATGGGGAGGTGGAAGTGACGGACATGGGGAGGTGAGATTGAGGGACATGGGGATGTGGGAGTGAGGGACACGGGGAGGTGGGCGTGAGGGACACGGGGAGGTAGGAGTGAGGGACATGGGGAGGTGGGAGTGAGAGACATGGGGCGGTGGGAGTGAGGGACATGGGGAGGTGGGAGTGAGGGACATGGGGAGGTGGGAGTGAGAGACATGGGGAGGTGGGAGTGAGGGAAATGGAGAGGTGGGAGTGAGGGACATGGGGAGGTGGGAGTGACGGACATGGGGAGGTGGAAGTGACGGACATGGGGAGGTGAGATTGAGGGACATGGGGATGTGGGAGTGAGGGACATGGGGAGGTGGGAGTGAGGGACATGGGGAGGTGGGCGTGAGGGACATGGGGAGGTGGGCGTGAGGGACATGGGGAGGTGGGAGTGAGGGACATGGGGAGGTGGAAGTGACGGACATGGGGAGGTGAGATTGAGGGACATGGGGATGTGGGAGTGAGGGACACGGGGAGGTGGGCGTGAGGGACATGGGGAGGTAGGAGTGAGGGACATGGGGAGGTGGGAGTGAGAGACATGGGGAGGTGGGAGTGAGGGACATGGGGAGGTGGGAGTGAGGGACATGGGGAGGTGGGAGTGAGAGACATGGGGAGGTGGGAGTGAGGGAAATGGAGAGGTGGGAGTGAGGGACATGGGGAGGTGGGAGTTAGGGACATGGGGAGGTGAGAGTGAGGGACATGGGGAGGTGAGAGTGAGGGACATGGGGAGGTGGGAGTGAGGGGACATGGGGAGGTGGGAGTGAGGGACATGGGGAGGTGGGAGTGAGGGACAGGTAGAGTTGGGAGTGAGGGACATGGGGAGGTGAGAGTGAGGGACATGGGGAGGTGAGAGTGAGGGACATGGGGAGGTGGGAGTGAGGGACATGGGGAGGTGGGAGTGAGGGACATGGGGAGGTGGGAGTGAGGGACAGGTAGAGTTGGGAGTGAGGGACATGGGGACGTGGGAGTGAGGGACATGGGGAGGTGGGAGTGAGAGACATGGGGAGGTGGGAGTGAGATACATGGGGAGGTGGGAGTGAGATACATGGGGAGGTGGGAGTGAGGGACATGGGGAGGTGGGAGTGAGGGAAATGGGGAGGTGAGAGTGAGAGACATGGGGAGGTGGGAGTGAGAGAACATGGGGAGGTGGGAGGGAGAGACATGGGGAGGTGAGAGTGAGAGACATGGGGAGGTGGGAGTGAGGGACATGGGGAGGTGAGAGTGAGAGACATGGGGAGGTGGGAGTGAGGGACATGGGGAGGTGGGAGTGAGGGACATGGGGAGGTGAGAGTGAGAGACATGGGGATGTGGGAGTGAGAGACATGGGGAGGTGGGAGTGAGGGACATGGGGAGGTGAGAGTGAGAGACATGGGGAGTTGGGAGTGAGGGACATGGGGAGGTGGGAGTGAGGGACATGGGGAGGTGGGAGTGAGAGACATGGGGAGTTGGGAGTGAGGGACATGGGGATGTGGGAGTGAGAGACATGGGGAGGTGGGAGTGAGGGACATGGGGAGGTGGGAGTGAGGGACATGGGGAGGTGAGAGTGAGGGACATGGGGAGGTGAGAGTGAGGGACATGGGGAGGTGGGAGTGAGGGACATGGGGAGGTGGGAGTGAGAGACATGGGGAGTTAGGAGTGAGGGACATGGGGAGGTGGGAGTGAGAGACATGGGGAGGTGGGAGTGAGGGACATGGGGAGGTGGGAGTGAGAGACATGGGGAGTTGGCAGTGAGGGACATGGGGATGTGGGAGTGAGAGACATGGGGAGGTGGGAGTGAGGGACATGGGGAGGTGAGAGTGAGGGACATGGGGAGGTGGGAGTGAGGGACATGGGGAGGTGGGAGTGAGAGACATGGGGTGGTGGGAGTGAGGGACATGGGGAGGTGGGATTGAGAGACATGGGGAGGTGAGAGTGAGAGACATGGGGAGGTGAGAGTGAGAGACATGGGGAGGTGGGAGTGAGGGACATGGGGAGGTGAGAGTGAGGGACATGGGGAGGTGAGAGTGAGGGACATGGGGAGGTGGGAGTGAGAGACATGGGGAGGTGAGAGTGAGGGACATGGGGAGGTGAGAGTGAGGAACATGGGGAGGTGGGAGTGAGGGACATGGGGAGGTGAGAGTGAGGAACATGGGGAGGTGGGAGTGAGAGACATGGGGAGGTGGGAGTGAGGGACATGGGGAGGTGAGAGTGAGGAACATGGGGAGGTGGGAGTGAGAGACATGGGGAGGTGGGAGTGAGGGACATGGGGAGGTGGGAGTGAGGGACATGGGGAGGTGAGAGTGAGGAACATGGGGAGGTGGGAGTGAGAGACATGGGGAGGTGGGAGTGAGGGACATGGGGAGGTGGGAGTGAGAGACATGGGGAGGTGGGAGTGAGGGACATGGGGAGGTGGGAGTGAGGGACATGGGGAGGTGGGAGTGAGGGACATGGGGAGGTGGGAGTGAGAGACATGGGGAGGTGGGAGTGAGGGACATGGGGAGGTGGGAGTGAGGGACATGGGGAGGTGGGAGTGAGGGACATGGAGAGGTGAGAGTGAGGGACATGGGGAGGTGAGAGTGAGGGACATGGGCAGGTGGGTGTGAGGAACATGGGGAGGTGAGAGTGAGGGACATGGGGAGGTGAGAGTGAGGGACATGGGATGGTGAGCGTGAGGGACATGGGATGGTGAGCGTGAGGGACATGGGGAGGTGAGAGTGAGGGACATGGGGAGGTGAGAGTGAGGGACATGGGTTGGTGAGCGTGAGGGACATGGGGAGGTGAGAGTGAGGGACATGGGGAGGTGAGAGTGAGGGACATGGGATGGTGAGCGTGAGGGACATGGGGAGGTGAGAGTCAGGGACATGTGGAGGTGAGAGTCAGGGACATGTGGAGGTGAGAGTCAGGGACATGTGGAGGTGAGATTGAGGGTCATGGGGATGTGGGAGTGAGGGATATGGGGAAGTGGGAGTGAGGGGCATGGGGAGGTGGGAGTGAGGGACAGAGGAGGTGGGATTGAGTGACATGGGGAGTTGGGAGTGAGGGACATGGGGAGGTGGGAGTGTGAGACACGGGGAGGTGGGAGTGAGCGACATGGGCAGGTGGGAGTGAGGGATATGGGGAGGTGGGAGTGAGGGACATGGGGAATTAGGAGTGAGGGACATGGGGAGGTGGGAGTGAAGGACATGGGGAGGTGAGAATGAGGGACATGGGGAAGTGGGAGTGAGGGGCATGGGGAGGTGGGAGTGAGGGACAGAGGAGGTGGGAGTGAGGGACATGGGGAATTAGGAGTGAGGGACATGGGGAGGTGGGAGTGTGAGACACGGGGAGGTGGGAGTGAGGGACAAGGGGAGGTGAGAGTGAGGGACATGGGGAGGTGGGAGTGAGGGACATGGGAGGTGAGAATGAGGGACATGGGGAGGTGAGAATGAGGGACATGGGGAGGTGGGAGTGAGGGACATGGGGAGGTGGGAGTGAGGGACATGGGGAATTAGGAGTGAGGGACATGGGGAGGTGGGAGTGAAGGACATGGGGAGGTGAGAATGAGGGACATGGGGAGGTGGGAGTGAGGGACATGGGGAGGTGGGAGTGAGGGACATGGGGAGGTGGGAGTGAGGGACATGGGGAGGTGGGAATGAAGGACATGGGGAGGTGAGAGTGAGGGACATGGGGAGGTGGGAGTGAGGGACATGGGGAGCTGGGATTGAGGGACATGGGGAGGTGGGAGTGAGGGACATGGCGAGTTGGGAGTGAGGGACATGGTGAGTTGGGAGTGAGGGACATGGGGAGGTGGGAGTGAGGGACATGGCGAGTTGGGAGTGAGGGACATGGGGAGGTGGGAGTGAGGGACATGGGGAGGTGAGAATGAGGGACATGGGGAGGTGAGATTGAAGGACAAGGGGAGTTGGAAGTGAGGGACATGGGGAGGTGACAGTGAGGGACAGGGGGAGGTGAGAGTGAGGGACAGGGGGAGGTGAGAGTGAGGGACATGGGGAGCTGGGAGTGAGGGACATGGGGAGGTGGGAGTGAGGGACATGGGGAGGTCAGAGTGAGGGACATGGGGAGGTCAGAGTGAGGGACATGGGGAGGTCAGAGTGAGGGACATGGGGAGGTGGGAGTGAGGGACATGGGGAGATGAGAGTGAGGGACATGGGGAAGTGGGAGTGAGGGACATGGGGAAGTGGGAGTGAGGGGCATGGGGAGGTGGGAGTGAGGGACAGAGGAGGTGGGATTGACTGACATGGGGAGTTGGGAATGAGGGACATGGGGAGGTGGGAGTGTGTGACATGGGGAGGTGGGAGTGAGGGACAAGGGGAGGTGAGAGTGAGGGACATGGGGAGGTGGGAGTCAGGGACAAGGGGAGGTGGGAGTGAGGGACAAGCGGAGGTGGGAGTGAGGGGCATGGGGAGGTGGGAGTGAGGGACATGGGGAATTAGTAGTGAGGGACATGGGGAGGTGGGAGTGAAGGACATGGGGAGGTGAGAGTGAGGGACATGGGGAGGTGGGAGTGAGGGACATGGGGAGGTGGGAGTGAGGGACATGGGAGGTGGGAGTGAGGGACATGGGGAGGTGGGAGTGAGGGACATGGGGAGGTGGGAGTGAGGGACATGGGGAGGTGGGAGTGTGGGACATGGGGAGGTAGGAGTGAGGGACATGGGGAGGTGGGAGTGAGGGACATGGGGAGGTGGGAGTGAGGGACATGGGGAGGTGGGAGTGAGGGACATGGGGAGGTGAGAGTGAGGGACATGGTGACGTGGGTGTGAGGGACATGGGGAGGTGAGAGTGAGGGACATGGGGAGGTGAGAGTGAGGGACATGGGATGGTGAGCGTGAGGGACATGGGATGGTGAGCGTGAGGGACATGGAGAGGTGAGAGTGAGGGACATAGGGAGGTGAGAGTGAGGGACATGGGGAGGTGGGTGTGAGGAACATGGGGAGGTGAGAGTGAGGGACATGGGGAGGTGAGAGTGAGGGACATGGGATGGTGAGCGTGAGGGACATGGGATGGTGAGCGTGAGGGACATGGGGAGGTGAGAGTGAGGGACATGGGGAGGTGAGAGTGAGGGACATGGGTTGGTGAGCGTGAGGGACATGGGGAGGTGAGAGTGAGGGACATGGGGAGGTGAGAGTGAGGGACATGGGATGGTGAGCGTGAGGGACATGTGGAGGTGAGAGTCAGGGACATGTGGAGGTGAGAGTCAGGGACACGTGGAGGTGAGATTGAGGGTCATGGGGAGGTGGGAGTGAGGGATATGGGGAAGTGGGAGTGAGGGGCATGGGGAGGTGGGAATGAGGGACAGAGGAGGTGGGATTGAGTGACATGGGGAGTTGGGAGTGAGGGACATGGGGAGGTGGGAGTGTGCGACACGGGGAGGTGGGAGTGAGGGACATGGGGAGGTGAGAATGAGGGACATGGGGAGGTGAGAATGAGGGACATGGGGAGGTGGGAGTGAGGGACATGGGGAGGTGGGAGTGAGGGACATGGGGAGGTGGGAGTGAGGGACATGGGGAATTAGGAGTGAGGGACATGGGGAGGTGGGAGTGAAGGACATGGGGAGGTGAGAATGAGGGACATGGGGAAGTGGGAGTGAGGGGCATGGGGAGGTGGGAGTGAGGGACAGAGGAGGTGGGAGTGAGGGACATGGGGAATTAGGAGTGAGGGACATGGGGAGGTGGGAGTGTGAGACACTGGGAGGTGGGAGTGAGGGACAAGGGGAGGTGAGAGTGAGGGACATGGGGAGGTGGGAGTGAGGGACATGGGAGGTGAGAATGAGGGACATGGGAGGTGAGAATGAGGGACATGGGGAGGTGAGAATGAGGGACATGGGGAGGTGGGAGTGAGGGACATGGGGAGGTGGGAGTGAGGGACATGGGGAATTAGGAGTGAGGGACATGGGGAGGTGGGAGTGAAGGACATGGGGAGGTGAGAATGAGGGACATGGGGAGGTGGGAGTGAGGGACATGGGGAGGTGGGAGTGAGGGACATGGGGAGGTGGGAGTGAGGGACATGGGGAGGTGGGAGTGAAGGACATGGGGAGTTGAGAGTGAGGGACATGGGGAGGTGGGAGTGAGGGACATGGGGAGGTGGGAGTGAGGGACATGGCGAGTTGGGAGTGAGGGACATGGCGAGTTGGGAGTGAGGGACATGGGGAGGTGGGAGTGAGGGACATGGCGAGTTGGGAGTGAGGGACATGGCGAGTTGGGAGTGAGGGACATGGGGAGGTGGGAGTGAGGGACATGGCGAGTTGGGAGTGAGGGACATGGGGAGGTGGGAGTGAGGGACATGGGGAGGTGAGAATGAGGGACATGGGGAGGTGAGAATGAGGGACATGGGGAGGTGGGAGTGAGGGACATGGGGAGGTGGGAGTGAGGGACATGGGGAAGTAGGAGTGAGGGACATGGGGAGGTGGGAGTGAGGGACATGGGGAGGTGGGATTGAAGGACATGGGGAGGTGAGTGTGAGGGACATGGGGAGGTGAGTGTGAGGGACATGGGGAGGTGAGAGTGAGGGACATGGGGAGTTGAGAGTGAGGGACATGGGGAGGTGAGAATGAGGGACATGGGGAGGTGAGAATGAGGGACACGGGGAGGTGGGTGTGAGGGACATGGGGAGGTGAGAGTGAGGGACATGGGGAGTTGAGAGTGAGGGACATGGGGAGGTGAGAGTGAGGGACATGGGGAGGTGAGAATGAGGGACATGGGGAGGTGAGAATGAGGGACATGGGGAGGTGGGTGTGAGGGACATGGGGAGGTGGGTGTGAGGGACAAGGGGAGGTGAGAATGAGGGACATGGGGAGGTGGGAGTGAGGGACATGGGGAGGTGAGAATGAGGGACATGGGGAGGTGGGAGTGAGGGATATCACAGAATCATAAATTTGTTACAGTGCAGAAGGAGGCCATTCAGCCCATCATGTCTGCACTGGCTCTCTGAAAGAGCAATTCCCTCAGTTCCATTCCCCCACCTTCTCTCCATAACCCTGCTCATTCTTCCTTTTCATGTAGCTGTCTAATTTCCCTTTTGAATGCTTCAATTGGGAGCACGTTCTCAGGCAGCGCATTCCAGACCTTAACCACTTGCTGTGTGATAAAGTTTTTCCTCATGTCACTTTTGCTTCTCTTACCAAATACTTTAAATCTCTGCCCTCTCGTTCTCGATCCTTTCACCAGTGGGAACATTTTCTCTCTATTTACTTGGTTTTGGAAAGATGTAAAGGTAACAGTGTTGTTGTGGTGGGTGATTTTAACTTCCCCTATATTGACTGGGACTCACTTAGTGCTAGAGGCTTGGATGGGGCAGAATTTGTAAGGAGCATCCAGGAGGGCTTCTTGAAACAATACATAGATAGTCCAACTAGGGATGGGGCCATTCTGGACCTGGTATTGGGGAATGAGTCCGGCCAGGTGGTCGAAGTCTCAGGAGGGGAGCAGTGACCATAATTCCATAAGTTTTAAGGCACTTGTGGATAAGGATAAGAGTAGTCCTCGGGTGAAGGTGCTAAATTGGGGAAAGGCTAATTATAACAATATTAGGCAGGAACTGAAGAATTTAGATTGGGGGCGGCTGTTTGAGCGTAAATCAACATCTGACATGTGGGAGTCTTTCAAACGTCAGTTGATTAGAATCCAGGACCAGCATGTTCCTGTGAGGAAGAAGGATAAGTTTGGCAAGTTTCGGGAACCTTGGATAACGCGGGATATTGTGAGCCTAGTCAAAAAGGAAAAGGAAGCATTCGTAAGGGCTGGAAGGCTAGGAACAGACGAATCCCTTGAGGAATATAAAGACAGTAGGAAGGAACTTAAGCAAGGAGTTAGGAGGGCTAAAAGGGGTTATGAGAAGTCATTGGCAAACAGGATTAAGGAAAATCCCAAGGCTTTTTATACATATATAAAGAGCAAGAGGGTAACTAGGGAAAGGGTTGGCCCACTCAAGGACAGAGATGGGAATCTATGTGTGGATCCAGAGGAAATGGGCAAGGTACTAAATTAGTACTTTGCATCAGTATTCACCAAAGAGAAGGACTTGGTGGATGATGAGTCTAGGGAAGGGAGTGCAGATAGTCTCAGTCATCCCATTATCAAAAAGGAGGAGGTGTTGGGTGTCTTGCAAAGCATTAAGGTAGATAAGTCCCCAGGGCCTGATGGTATCTACCCTAGAATACTGAGGGAGGCAAGGGAAGAAATTGCTGGGGCCTTGACAGAAATCTTTGCATCCTCATTGGCTACAGGCGAGGTCCCAGAGGACTGGAGAATAGCCAATGTTGTTCCTTTGTTTAAGAAGGGTGGCAAGGATAATCCAGGAAATTATAGGCTGGTGAGCCTTACGTCAGTGGTAGGGAAATTATTAGAGAGGATTATTCGGGACAGGATTTACTCCTATTTGGAAACAAATGGACTTATTTGCGAGAGGCAGCATGGTTTTGTGAAGGGGAGGTCGTGTCTCACTAATTTGATTGAGTTTTTTGAGGAAGTGACGAAGATGATTGATGAAGGAAGGGCAGTGGATGTTATCTATATGGACTTCAGTAAAGCCTTTGACAAGGTCCCTCATGGCAGACTGGTACAAAAGGTGAAGTCACACGGGATCAGAGGTGAGCTGGCAAGATGGATACAGAACTGGCTCGGTCATAGAAGACAGAGGGTAGCAGTGGAAGGGTGCTTTTCTGAATGGAGGGATGTGACTAGTGGTGTTCCGCAGGGATCAGTGCTGGGACCTTTGCTGTTTGTAGTATATATAAATGATTTGGAGGAAAATGTGGCTGGTCTGATTAGTAAGTTTGTGGACGACACAAAGGTTGGTGGAGTTGCGGATAATGATGAGGATTGTCAGAGGATACAGAAGGATATAGATCGGTTGGAGACTTGGGCGGAGAAATGGCAGATGGAGTTTAATCCGGACAAATGTGAGGGAATGCATTTTGGAAGGTCTAATGCAGGTGGGAAGTATACAGTAAATGGCAGAACCCTTAGGAGTATTGACAGGCAGAGAGATCTGGGCGTACAGGTCCACAGGTCACTGAAAGTGGCAACGCAGGTGGATAAGGTAGTCAAGAAGGCATACGGCATGCTTGCCTTCATCGGTCGGGGCATAGTGTATAAAAATTGGCAAGTCATGTTGCAGCTGTACAGAACCTTAGTTAGGCCACACTTAGAATATTGTGTGCAATTCTGGTCGCCACACTACCAGAAGGATGTGGAGGCTTTAGAGAGGGTACAGAAGAGGTTTACCAGGATGTTGCCTGGTCTGGAGGGCATTAGCTATGAGGAGAGGTTGGATAAACTCGGATTGTTTTCACTGGAACGACGGAGGTGGAGGGGCGACATGATAGAGGTTTACAAAGTTATAAGCGGCATGGACAGAGTGGATAGTCAGAAGGTTTTTCCCAGGGTGGAAGAGTCAGTTACGAGGGGACATAGGTTTAAGGTGCGAGGGGCAAAGTTTAGAGGGGATGTGCAAGGCAAGTTCTTTACACAGAGGGTGGTGAGTGCCTGGAACTTGCTGCCAGGGGAGGTGGTGGAAGCAGGTACGATAGCGACGTTTAAGAGGCATCTTGACAAATACATGAATAGGATGGGAATAGAGGGATACGGACCCCGGAAGTGCAGAAGGTTTTAGTTTAGGCAGGCATCAAGATCGGCGCAGCCTTGGAGGGCCGAATGGCCTGTTCCTGTGCTGTACTGTTCTTTGTTCTTTGTTCTTTGAAATGACCTAGCAAGTCTGTTAAAGGGCAATACATGTTAGCGTAGCCTGTCCCCCTTAAAGAATTGAGGCACAGTTTCAGAATAAGGGGTCTCCCATTTAAGACGGAGCTGAGGAGGAATTTCTTCTCTCAGAGGGAAGTTAATCTTTGGAATTCTCTTCCCCAGAGAGCAGTGGAGGCTGGGTCACTGAATATATTAAAGGCTGAGTTAGACAGAGTTTTGATCTGCAAGGGAGTGAAGGGTTCTGGGGGACAGACAGGAAAGTGGAGCTGAGACCACAGTCAGATCAGACATGATCAAGGTGAATGGTGCGAGGGGCCGAATGGCCTCCTGCTGTTCCAATTTATCTTTTCTCTTTCAGAGGAAAGTTGATAGCCACAAGGTGGAAAAAACTTGCAGGAATAGCGCAGGGGAATGGGACTGACTGGATTCTTGTCCAGAATTAGCATGGAATAAATGGGCCAAATAGTGATCACAGTTACTACCAAGGAGCTGTACCCTCAGTGGGAGTCCGTGTGGGTGGGACCCGTACCCCCAGTGAGAGTCCGTGTGGGTGGGACCCGTACCCCCAGTGAGAGTCCGTGTGGGTGCGGCCCGTACCCTGAGTGAGAGTCTGTGTGGGTGGGACCCGTACCCCCAGTGAGAGTCCGTGTGGGTGCGGCCTGTACCCCCAGTGAGAGTCCGTGTGGGTGCGGCCCGTACCCATGGTGAGAGTCCGTGTGGGTGCGGCCTGTACCCCCAGTGAGAATCTGTGTGGGTGCGGCCTGTACCCCCAGTGAGAATCCGTGTCTGAGCGGCCCGTACCCCCAGTGAGAGTCCGTGTGGGTGCGGCCCGTACCCTGAGTGAGAGTCTGTGTGGGTGCGGCCTGTACCCCCAGTGAGAATCCGTGTCTGAGCGGCCCGTACCCCCAGTGAGAGTCCGTGTGGGTGCGGCCCGTACCCCCAGTGAGACTCCGTGTGGGTGCGGCCCGTACCCATGGTGAGAGTCCGTGTGGGTGCGGCCCGTACCCATGGTGAGAATCCGTGTGGGTGCGGCCCGTACCCTGAGTGAGAGTCTGTGTGGGTGCGGCCTGTACCCCCAGTGAGAGTCTGTGTGGGTGCGGCCTGTACCCCCAGTGAGAGTCCGTGTGGGTGCGGCCCGTACCCTGAGTGAGACTCTGTGTGGGTGCGGCCCGTACCCCCAGTGAGAGTCTGTGTGGGTGCGGCCCGTACCCATGGTGAGAATCCGTGTGGGTGCGGCCCGTACCCTGAGTGAGAGTCTGTGTGGGTGCGGCCTGTACCCCCAGTGAGAATCCGTGTCTGAGCGGCCCGTACCCCCAGTGAGAGTCCGTGTGGGTGCGGCCCGTACCCCCAGTGAGACTCCGTGTGGGTGCGGCCCGTACCCTGAGTGAGAGTCTGTGTGGGTGCGGCCTGTACCCCCAGTGAGAATCCGTGTCTGAGCGGCCCGTACCCCCAGTGAGAGTCCGTGTGGGTGCGGCCCGTACCCCCAGTGAGACTCCGTGTGGGTGCGGCCCGTACCCCCAGTGAGAGTCCGTGTGGGTGCGGCCCGTACCCCCAGTGAGACTCTGTGTCTGAGCGGCCCGTACCCTGAGTGAGAGTCCGTGTGGGTGCGGCCCGTACCCTGAGTGAGAGTCCGTGTGGGTGCGGCCCGTACCCCCAGTGAGACTCTGTGTCTGAGCGGCCCGTACCCTGAGTGAGAGTCCGTGTGGGTGCGGCCCGTACCCTGAGTGAGAGTCTGTGTGGGTGCGGCCCGTACCCCCAGTGAGACTCTGTGTGGGTGCGGCCCGTACCCCCAGTGAGAGTCCGTGTGGGTGCGGCCCGTACCCTGAGTGAGAGACGGTGTGGGTGCGGCCCGTACCCCCAGTGAGAATCCGTGTCTGAGCGGCCCGTACCCCCAGTGAGACTCTGTGTGGGTGCGGCCCGTACCCTCAATGAGATTCCGTATGGGTGCGGCCCGTACCCCCAGTGAGACTCTGTGTGGGTGCGGCCCGTACCCTCAGTGAGAGTCTGTGAGTGTGCATCCCGTACCCCCAGTAAGAGTCTGTGTGGGTGCGGCCCGTACCCCCAGTGAGAGTCCGTGTGGGTGAGGCTTGTACCCCCAGTGAGAGTCTGTGTGGGTGCGGTCCGCACCCCCAATGAGAGTCCGTGTGTGTGCAGCCCGTACCCCCAGTTAGTCTGTGTGTGTGCAGCCCGTACCCCCAGTGAGACTCTGTGTGGGTGCGGCCCGTACCCCCAGTTAGTCTGTGTGTGTGCAGCCCGTACCCCCAGTGAGACTCTGTGTGGGTGCGGCCCGTACCCCCAGTGAGAGTCCGTGTGGGTGCGGCCCGTACCCCCAGTGAGAGTCCGTGTGGGTGCGGCCCGTACCCTGAGTGAGAGTCTGTGTGGGTGCGGCCCGTACCCCCAGAGAGAGTCAGTGTGGGTGCGGCCCGTACCCCCAGTGAGAGTCCGTGTGGGTGCGGTCCGCACCCCCAGTGAGAGTCCGTGTGCGTGCGGCCCGTACCCCCAGTTAGTCTGCGTGTGTGCAGCCCGTACCCCCAGTGAGACTCTGTGTGTGTGCAGCCCGTACCCCCAGTGAGACTCTGTGTGTGTGCAGCCCGTACCCCCAGTGAGAGTCCGTGTGGGTGCGGCCCGTACCCTGAGTGAGATTCTGTGTGGGTGCGGCCTGTACCCCCAGTGAGACTCCGTGTGGGAGTCCCACCCGCCCCCCCACTCTATATTCCCCAACTCCACAGCTATCCAGTCAGTCCCACTGCCCCCCCACTCTATATTCCCCAACTCCACAGCTATCCAGTCAGTTCCCGCCCCCCACACTATATTCCCCCACTCCACAGCTATCCAGTCAGTTCCACCCCCCACTCTATATTCCCCCACTCCACAGCTATCCAGTCAGTCCGACCCCCCCCCCACACTATATTCCCCCACTCCACAGCTATCCAGTCAGTCCCATTCCCCCACTCTATATACCCCCACTCCACAGCTATCCAGTCAGTTCCCCCCCCCCACTCTATATTCCCCCACTCCACAGCTATCCAGTCAGTCCCATTCCCCCACTCTATATACCCCCACTCCACAGCTATCCAGTCAGTTCCACCCCCCACTCTATATTCCCCCACTCCACAGCTATCCAGTCAGTCCGACCCCCCCCCCACACTATATTCCCCCACTCCACAGCTATCCAGTCAGTCCCATTCCCCCACTCTATATACCCCCACTCCACAGCTATCCAGTCAGTTCCCCCCCCCCACTCTATATTCCCCCACTCCACAGCTATCCAGTCTGTCCCACTCCCCCCACTCTATATTCCCGCACTCCACAGCTATCCAGTCAGTTCCACCCCCCACTCTATATTCCCCCACTCCACAGCTATCCAGTCAGTCCGACCCCCCCCCCACACTATATTCCCCCACTCCACAGCTATCCAGTCAGTCCCATTCCCCCACTCTATATACCCCCACTCCACAGCTATCCAGTCAGTTCCCCCCCCCCACTCTATATTCCCCCACTCCACAGCTATCCAGTCAGTCCCATTCGCCCACTCTATATTCCCCCACTCCACAGCTATCCAGTCTGTCCCACTCCCCCCACTCTATATTCCCCCACTCCACAGCTATCCAGTCAGTCCCATTCCCCCACTCTATATTCCCCCACTCCACAGCTATCCAGTCAGTCCCATTCCCCCCACTCTATATTCCCCCACTCCACAGCTATCCAGTCAGTCCCATTCCCCCACTCTATATTCCCCCACTCCACAGCTATCCAGTCAGTCCGATTCCCCCACTCTATATACCCCCACTCCACAGCTATCCAGTCAGTCCCAACCCCCCACACTCTATATTCCCCCACTCCACAGCTATCCAGTCAGTCCCACTCCCAACCCACCACACTCTATATTCCCCCACTCCACAGCTATCCAGTCAGTCCGATTCCCCCACTCTATATACCCCCACTCCACAGCTATCCAGTCAGTCCCAACCCCCCACACTCTATATTCCCCCACTCCACAGCTATCCAGTCAGTCCCACTCCCAACCCACCACACTCTATATTCCCCCACTCCACAGCTATCCAGTCAGTCCCATTCCCCCACTCTATATTCCCCCACTCCACAGCTGTCCAGTCAGTCCCATTCCCCCACTCTATATTCCCCCACTCCACAGCTATCCAGTCAGTCCCATTCCCCCACTCTATATTCCCCCACTCCACAGCTATCCAGTCAGTCCCACTCCCCCCACTCTATATTCCCGCACTCCACAACTATCCAGTCAGTCCCATTCCCCCCACTCTATATTCCCCCACTCCACAACTATCCAGTCAGTCCCATTCCCCCCACTCTATTTTCCCCCACTCCACAGCTATCCAGTCAGTCCCATTCCCCCCACTCTATACTCCCCCACTCCACAGCTATCCAGTCAGTCCCACCTCCCACCCCACTCTATATTCCCCCACTCCACAACTATCCAGTCAGTCCCACTCCCCCCACTCTATATTCCCGCACTCCACAACTATCCAGTCAGTCCCATTCCCCCCACTCTATATTCCCCCACTCCACAACTATCCAGTCAGTCCCATTCCCCCCACTCTATATTCCCCCACTCCACAGCTATCCAGTCAGTCCCATTCCCCCCACTCTATATTCCCCCACTCCACAGCTATCCAGTCAGTCCCATTCCCCCCACTCTATATTCCCCCACTCTACAGCTATCCAGCCAGTCCCATTCCCCCCACTCTATATTCCCCCACTCCACAGCTATCCAGTCAGTCCCATTCCCCCCACTCTATATTCCCCCACTCCACAGCTATCCTGTCAGTCCCATTCCCCCCACTCTATATTCCCCCACTCCACAGCTATCCAGTCAGTCCCATTACCCCACTCTATATTCCCCCACTCCACAGCTATCCAGTCAGTCCCATTCCCCCCACTCTATACTCCCCCACTCCACAGCTATCCAGTCAGTCCCATTCCCCCAACTCTATATTCCCCCACTCCACAGCTATCCAGTCAGTCCCATTCCCCCCACTCTATACTCCCCCACTCCACAGCTATCCAGTCAGTCCCATTCCCCCCACTCTATATTCCCCCACTCCACAGCTATCCAGTCAGTCCCATTCCCCCCACTCTATATTCCCCCACTCCACAGCTATCCTGTCAGTCCCATTCCCCCCACTCTATATTCCCCCACTCCACAGCTATCCAGTCAGTCCCATTACCCCACTCTATATTCCCCCACTCCACAGCTATCCAGTCAGTCCCATTCCCCCCACTCTATACTCCCCCACTCCACAGCTATCCAGTCAGTCCCATTCCCCCCACTCTATATTCCCCCACTCCACAGCTATCCAGTCCGTCCCATTCCCCCACTCTATACTCCCCCACTCCAGAGCTATCCAGTCAGTCCCATTCCCCCCTCTCTATATTCCCCCACTCCACAGCTATCCAGTCAGTCCCACACCCCCCACTCTATAATCCCCCACTCCACAGCTATCCAGTCAGTCCCACACCCCACACTCTATAATCCCCCACTCCACAGCTATCCAGTCAGTCCCATTCCCCCACTCAATATTCCCCCACTCCACAGCTATCCAGTCAGTCCCATTTCCCCACTCTATATTCCCCCACTCCACAGCTATCCAGTCAGTCCCATTCCCCCACTCTATATTCCCCCACTCCACAGCTATCCAGTCAGTCCCATTCCCCCACTCTATATTCCCCCACTCCACAGCTATCCAGTCAGTCCCATTCCCCCCACTCTATATTCCCCCACTCTACAACTATCCAGTCAGTCACATTCCCCCCACTCTATATTCCCCCACTCCACAGCTATCCAGTCAGTCCCATTCCCCCCACTCTATATTCCCCCACTCCACAGCTATCCTGTCAGTCCCATTCACCCACTCTATATTCCCCCACTCCACAGCTATCCAGTCAGTCCCACTCCCCCCACTCTATATTTCCCCACTCCACAGCTATCCAGTCAGTCCCATTCCCCCCACTCTATATTCCCCCACTCCACAGCTATCCAGTCAGTCCCACTCCCCCCACTCTATATTTCCCCACTCCACAGCTATCCAGTCAGTCCCATTCCCCCCACTCTATATTCCCCCACTCCACAGCTATCCTGTCAGTCCCATTCCCCCCACTCTATATTCCCCCACTCCACAGCTATCCAGTCAGTCCCACTCCCCCCACTCTATATTTCCCCACTCCACAGCTATCCAGTCAGTCCCATTCCCCCCACTCTATATTCCCCCACTCCACAGCTATCCTGTCAGTCCCATTCCCCCCACTCTATATTCCCCCACTCCACAGCTATCCAGTCAGTCCCACTACCCCCACTCTATATTTCCCCACTCCACAGCTATCCAGTCAGTCCCATTCCCCACACTCTATATTCCCCCACTCCACAGCTATCCAGTCAGTCCCACTCCCCCCACTCTATATTTCCCCACTCCACAGCTATCCAGTCAGTCCCATTCCCCCCACTCTATATTCCCCCACTCCACAGCTATCCTGTCAGTCCCATTCACCCACTCTATATTCCCCCACTCGACAGCTATCCAGTCAGTCCCATTCCCCCCACTCTATATTCCCCCACTCCACAGCTATCCAGTCAGTCCCATTCCCCCCACTCTATATTTCCCCACTCCACAGCTATCCAGTCAGTCCCATTCCCCCACTCTATATTCCCCCACTCCACAGCTATCCAGTCAGTCCGACCCCCCCCCCACTCTATATTCCCCCACTCCACAGCTATCCAGTCAGTCCCACTCCCCCCACTCTATATTCCCCCACTCCACAGCTATCCAGTCAGTCCCATTCCCCCACTCTATATTCCCCCACTCTACTGCTATCCAGTCAGTCCAACCCCCCCCCACTCTATATTCCCCCACTCCACAGCTATCCAGTCAGTCCCATTCCCCCCACTCTATATTCCCCCACTCCACAGCCATCCAGTCAGTCCCATTCCCCCACTCTATATTCCCCCACTCCACAGCTATCCAGTCAGTCCCACCCCCCCAACTCTATATTCCCCCACTCCACAGCTATCCAGTCAGTCCGACCCCCCCACTCTATATTCCCCCACTCTACAGCTATCCAGTCAGTCCCACCCCCCCCCCCCCACTCTATATTCCCCCACTCCACAGCTATCCAGTCAGTCCCATTCCCCCACTCTATATTCCCCCACTCCACAGCTATCCAGACAGTCCCACCCACCCCCCCACTCTATATTCCCCCACTCCACAGCTATCCAGTCAGTCCCATTCCCCCCACTCTATATTCCCCCACTCCACAGCTATCCAGACAGTCCCACCCACCCCCCCACTCTATATTCCCCCACTCCACAGCTATCCAGTCAGTCCCATTCCCCCACTCTATATTCCCCAACTCCACAGCTATCCAGTCAGTCCCACCCCCCCACTCTATATTCCCCCACTCCACAGCTATCCAGTCAGTCCCATTCCCCCCACTCTATATTCCCCCACTCCACAGCTATCCAGTCAGTCCCATTCCCCCCACTCTATATTCCCCCACTCCACAGCTATCCAGTCAGTCCCATTCCCCCCACTCTTTATTCCCCCACTCCACAGCTATCCAGTCAGTCCCATTCCCCCACTCTATATTCCCCCACTCCACAGCTATCCAGTCAGTCCCATTCCCCCCACTCTATATTCCCCCACTCCACAGCTATCCAGTCAGTCCCATTTCCCCACTCTATATTCCCCCACTCCACAGCTATCCAGTCAGTCCCATTCCCCCACTCTATATTCCCCCCACTCCACAGCTATCCAGTCAGTCCCACTCCCCCCACTCTATATTCCCCCACTCCACAGCTATCCAGTCAGTCCGATTCACCCCACTCTATATTCCCCCACTCCACAGCTATCCAGTCAGTCCCATTCCCCCACTCTATATTCCCCCACTCCACAGCTATCCAGTCAGTCCCATTCCCCCCACTCTATATTCCCCCACTCCACAGCTATCCAGTCAGTCCCATTCCCCCCACTCTATATTCCCCCACTCCACAGCTATCCAGTCAGTCCCATTCCCCCCACTCTATATTCCCCCACTCCACAGCTATCCAGTCAGTCCCATTACCCCACTCTATATTCCCCCACTCTACAGCTATCCAGTCAGTCCCATTCCCCCCACTCCATATTCCCCCACTCCACAGCTGTCCAGTCAGTCCCATTCCCCCCACTCTATATTCCCCCACTCCACAGCTATCCAGTCAGTCCCATTACCCCACTCTATATTCCCCCACTCCACAGCTATCCAGTCAGTCCCATTCCCCCCAATCTATATTCCCCCACTCTACAGCTATCCAGTCAGTCCCATTCCCCCCACTCCATATTCCCCCACTCCACAGCTATCCAGTCAGTCCCATTCCCCCACTCTATATTCCCCCACTCCACAGCTATCCAGTCAGTCCCATTCCCCCCACTCTATATTCCCCCACTCTACAGCTATCCAGTCTGTCCCACTCCCCCACTCTATATTCCCCCACTCCACAGCTATCCAGTCAGTCCCATTTCCCCACTCTATATTCCCCCACTCCACAGCTATCCAGTCATTCCCACCCCACCCCCCACTCTATATTCCCCCACTCCACAGCTATCCAGTCATTCCCACCCCACCCCCCACTCTATATTTCCCCACTCCACAGCTATCCAGTCAGTCCCATTCCCCCCACTCGATATTCCCCCACTCCACAACTATCCAGTCATTCCCACCCCCCACCCCCACTCTATATTCCCCCACTCCACAGCTATCCAGTCAGTCCCACAACCCCCCACTCTATATTCCCCCACTCCACAGCTATCCAGTCAGTCCCACACCCCCCACTCTATATTCCCCACTCCACAGCTATCCAGTCAGTCCCACACCCCCCACTCTATATTCCCCCACTCCACAACTATCCATCAGAACCACCCCCCCCCCACTCTATATTCCCCCACTCCACAGCTATCCAGTCAGTCCCATTCCCCCCACTCTATATTCCCCCACTCCACAGGTATCCAGTCAGTCCCATTCCCCCCACTCTATATTCCCCCACTCCACAGCTATCCAGTCAGTCCCATTCCCCCCCCCACTCTATATTCCACCACTCCACAGCTATCCAGTCAGTCCCATTCCCCCCACTCTATATTCCGCCACTCCACAGCTATCCTGTCAGTCCCATTCACCCACTCTATATTCCCCCACTCCACAGCTATCCAGTCAGTCCCATTCCCCCCACTCTATATTCCCCCACTCCACAGCTATCCTGTCAGTCCCATTCACCCACTCTATATTCCCCCACTCCACAGCTATCCTGTCAGTCCCATTCACCCACTCTATATTCCCCCACTCCACAGCTATCCAGTCAGTCCCACTCCCCCCACTCTATATTCCCCCACTCCACAGCTATCCAGTCAGTCCCATTCCCCCCACTCTATATTCCCCCACTCCACAGCTATCCAGTCAGTCCCACTCCCCCCACTCTATATTCCCCCACTCCACAGCTATCCAGTCAGTCCCATTCCCCCCACTCTATATTCCCCCACTCCACAGCTATCCTGTCAGTCCCATTCACCCACTCTATATTCCCCCACTCCACAGCTATCCTGTCAGTCCCATTCACCCACTCTATATTCCCCCACTCCACAGCTATCCAGTCAGTCCCACTCCCCCCACTCTATATTCCCCCACTCCACAGCTATCCAGTCAGTCCCACACCCCCCACTCGATATTCCCCCACTCCACAACTATCCATCAGAACCACCCCCCCCACTCTATATTCCCCCACTCCACAGCTATCCAGTCAGTCCCATTCCCCCCACTCTATATTCCCCCACTCCACAGGTATCCAGTCAGTCCCATTCCCCCCACTCTATATTCCCCCACTCCACAGCTATCCAGTCAGTCCCATTCCCCCCCCCCACTCTATATTCCCCCACTCCACAGCTATCCAGTCAGTCCCATTCCCCCCACTCTATATTCCCCCACTCCACAGCTATCCTGTCAGTCCCATTCACCCACTCTATATTCCCCCACTCCACAGCTATCCTGTCAGTCCCATTCCCCCACTCTATATTCCCCCACTCCAACAATATCCAGTCAGTCCCATTCCCCCCACTCTATATTCCCCCACTCCACAGCTATCCAGTCAGTCCGACCCCCCCCCCCACTCTATATTCCCCCACTCCACAGCCATCCAGTCAGTCCCATTCCCCCCACTCTATATTCCCCCACTCCACAGCTATCCAGTCAGTCCGACCCCCCCCCCACTCTATATTCCCCCACTCCACAGCTATCCAGTCAGTCCGACCCCCCCCCCACTCTATATTCCCCCACTCTACAGCTATCCAGTCAGTCCCATTCCCCCCACTCTATATTCCCCCACTCCACAGCCATCCAGTCAGTCCCATTCCCCCCACTCTATATTCCCCCACTCCACAGCTATCCAGTCAGTCCGACCCCCACCCCACTCTATATTCCCCCACTCCACAGCTGTCCAGTCAGTCCCATTCCCCCACTCTATATTCCCCCACTCCACAGCTATCCAGACAGTCCCACCCACCCCCCCACTCTATATTCCCCCACTCCACAGCTGTCCATTCAGTCCCATTCCCCCCACTCTATATTCCCCCACTCCACAGCTATCCAGTCAGTCCCATTCCCCCCACTCTATATTCCCCCACTCCACAGCTATCCAGTCAGTCCCATTACCCCACTCTATATTCCCCCACTCCACAGCTATCCAGTCAGTCCCATTCCCCCCACTATACATTCCCCCACTCTACAGCTATCCAGTCAGTCCCATTCCCCCCACTCCATATTCCCCCACTCCACAGCTATCCAGTCAGTCCCATTCCCCCCACTCTATATTCCCCCACTCCACAGCTATCCAGTCAGTCCCATTCCCCCCACTCTATATTCCCCCACTCTACAGCTATCCAGTCAGTCCCATTCCCCCCACTCTATATTCCCCCACTCCACAGCTATCCAGTCAGTCCCATTAACCCACTCTATATTCCCCCACTCCACAGCTATCCAGTCAGTCCCATTCCCCCCACTCTATATTCCCCCACTCCACAGCTATCCAGTCAGTCCCATTACCCCACTCTATATTCCCCCACTCCACAGCTATCCAGTCAGTCCCATTCCCCCCACTCTATATTCCCCCACTCCACAGCTATCCAGTCAGTCCCATTACCCCACTCTATATTCCCCCACTCCACAGCTATCCAGTCAGTCCCACTCCCCCACTCTATATTCCCCCACTCCACAGCTATCCAGTCAGACCCACCACCTCCCCCACTCTATATTCCCCCACTCGACAGCTATCCAGTCATTCCCACCCCACCCCCCACTCTATATTCCCCCACTCCACAGCTATCCAGTCAGTCCCATTCCCCCACTCGATATTCCCCCACTCCACAGCTATCCAGTCAGTCCCATTACCCCACTCTATATTCCCCCACTCCACAGCTATCCAGTCAGTCCGACCCCCCCCCACTCTATATTCCCCCACTCCACAGCTATCCAGTCAGTCCGACCCCCCCCACTCTATATTCCCCCACTCTACAGCTGTCCAGTCAGTCCCATTCCGCCACTCGATATTCCCCCACTCCACAGCTATCCAGTCAACCCACCACCCCCCCCCCCCACTCTATATTCCCCCACTCGACAGCTATCCAGTCATTCCCACCCCACCCCCCACTCTATATTCCCCCACTCTACAGCTATCCAGTCAGTCCCATTCCCCCCACTCTATATTCCCCCACTCCACAGCTATCCAGTCAGTCCCATTAACCCACTCTATATTCCCCCACTCCACAGCTATCCAGTCAGTCCCATTCCCCCCACTCTATATTCCCCCACTCCACAGCTATCCAGTCAGTCCCATTACCCCACTCTATATTCCCCCACTCCACAGCTATCCAGTCAGTCCCATTCCCCCCACTCTATATTCCCCCACTCCACAGCTATCCAGTCAGTCCCATTACCCCACTCTATATTCCCCCACTCCACAGCTATCCAGTCAGTCCCACTCCCCCACTCTATATTCCCCCACTCCACAGCTATCCAGTCAGACCCACCACCCCCCCCACTCTATATTCCCCCACTCGACAGCTATCCAGTCATTCCCACCCCACCCCCCACTCTATATTCCCCCACTCCACAGCTATCCAGTCAGTCCCATTACCCCACTCGATATTCCCCCACTCCACAGCTATCCAGTCAGTCCGACCCCCCCCACTCTATATTCCCCCACTCCACAGCTATCCAGTCAGTCCGACCCCCCCCACTCTATATTCCCCCACTCTACAGCTATCCAGTCAGTCCCACCCCCCCCCCACTCTATATTCCCCCACTCCACAGCTATCCAGTCAGTCCCATTCCGCCACTCGATATTCCCCCACTCCACAGCTATCCAGTCAACCCACCACCCCCCCCCCACTCTATATTCCCCCACTCGACAGCTATCCAGTCATTCCCACCCCACCCCCCACTCTATATTCCCCCACTCCACAGCTATCCAGTCATTCCCACCCCACCCCCCACTCTATATTCCCCCACTCCACAGCTATCCAGTCAGTCCCATTCCCCCCACTCGATATTCCCCCACTCCACAACTATCCAGTCAATCCCACCCCCCACCCCCACTCTATATTCCCCCACTCCACAGCTATCCAGTCAGTCCGACCCCCCCCACTCTATATTCCCCCACTCTACAGCTATCCAGTCAGTCCCACCCCCCCCCACTCTATATTCCCCCACTCTACAGCTATCCAGTCAGTCCCACCCCCCCCCACTCTATATTCCCCCACTCTACAGCTATCCAGTCAGTCCCACTCCCCCCCCCACTCTATATTCCCCCACTCCACAGCTATCCAGACAGTCCCACCCACCCCCCCACTCTATATTCCCCCACTCTACAGCTATCCAGTCAGTCCCACCCCCCCCCCCACTCTATATTCCCCCACTCCACAGCTATCCAGACAGTCCCACCCACCCCCCCACTCTATATTCCCCCACTCCACAGCTATCCAGTCAGTCCCACACCCCCCACTCGATATACCCCCACTCCACAGCTATCCAGTCAGTCCCTCTTCCCCCCACTCTCTATTCCCCCACTCCAAAGCTATCCACTCAGTCCCACACCACCTACTCTATATTCCCCCACTCCACAGCTATCCAGTCAGTCCCACACCCCCCACTCGATATACCCCCACTCCACAGCTATCCAGTCAGTCCGACCCCCCCCACTCTATATTCCCCCACTCTACAGCTATCCAGTCAGTCCCACTCCCCCCCCCACTCTATATTCCCCCACTCCACAGCTATCCAGTCAGTCCCATTCCCCCCACTCTATATTCCCCAACTCCACAGCTATCCAGTCAGTCCCACCCCCCCCCACTCTATATTCCCCCACTCCACAGCTATCCAGTCAGTCCGACCCCCCCCCCACTCTATATTCCCCCACTCTACAGCTATCCAGTCAGTCCCACTCCCCCCCCCCACTCTATATTCCCCCACTCCACAGCTATCCAGTCAGTCCCATTCCCCCCACTCTATATTCCCCAACTCCACAGCTATCCAGTCAGTCCCACCCCCCCCCCACTCTATATTCCCCCACTCCACAGCTATCCAGTCAGTCCCATTCCCCCCACTCTATATTCCCCAACTCCACAGCTATCCAGTCAGTCCCACCCCCCCCCACTCTATATTCCCCCACTCCACAGCTATCCAGACAGTCCCACCCACCCCCCCACTCTATATTCCCCCACTCCACAGCTATCCAGTCAGTCCCATTCCCCCCACTCTATATTCCCCAACTCCACAGCTATCCAGTCAGTCCCACCCCCCCCCACTCTATATTCCCCCACTCCACAGCTATCCAGTCAGTCCGACCCCCCCCCACTCGAAATTCCCCCACTCCACAGCTATCCAGTCAGTCCCAATCCCCCCACTCTATATTCCCCCACTCCACAGCTATCCAGACAGTCCCAATCCCCCCACTCTATATTCCCCCACTCCACAGCTATCCAGTCAGTCCCATTCCCCCCACTCTATATTCCCCCACTCCACAGCTATCCAGTCAGTCCCATTCCCCCCACTCTATATTCCCCCACTCCACAGCTATCCAATCAGTCCCACTCCCCCCACTCTATATTCCCCCACTCCACAGCTATCCAGTCAGTCCCATTCCCCCCACTCTATATTCCCCCACTCCACAGCTATCCAGTCAGTCCGACCCCCCCCCACTCGAAATTCCCCCACTCCACAGCTATCCAGTCAGTCCCAATCCCCCCACTCTATATTCCCCCACTCCACAGCTATCCAGTCAGTCCCATTCCCCCCACTCTATATTCCCCCACTCCACAGCTATCCAGTCAGTCCCACTCCCCCCACTCTATATTCCCCCACTCCACAGCTATCCAGTCAGTCCCATTCCCCCCACTCTATATTCCCCAACTCCACAACTATCCAGTCAGTCACATTCCCTCCACTCTATATTCCCCCACTCCACAGCTATCCAGTCAGTCCCATTCCCCCCACTCTATATTCCCCCACTCCACAGCTATCCAGTCAGTCCGACCCCCCCCCACTCGAAATTCCCCCACTCCACAGCTATCCAGTCAGTCCCAATCCCCCCACTCTATATTCCCCCACTCCACAGCTATCCAGTCAGTCCCATTCCCCCCACTCTATATTCCCCCACTCCACAGCTATCCAGTCAGTCCCACTCCCCCCACTCTATATTCCCCCACTCCACAGCTATCCAGTCAGTCCCATTCCCCCCACTCTATATTCCCCCACTCCACAGCTATCCAATCAGTCCCACTCCCCCCACTCTATATTCCCCCACTCCACAGCTATCCAGTCAGTCCCATTCCCCCACTCTATATTCCCCCACTCCACAGCTATCCAGTCAGTCCCATTCCCCCCACTCTATATTCCCCCACTCCACAGCTATCCAGTCAGTCACATTCCCCCACTCTATATTCCCCCACTCTACAGCTATCCAGTCAGTCCCACCCCCCCCCCCACTCTATATTCCCCCACTCCACAGCTATCCAGTCAGTCCCATTCCCCCACTCTATATTCCCCCACTCCACAGCTATCCAGTCAGTCCCATTCCCCCACTCTATATTCCCCCACTCCACAGCTATCCAGTCAGTCCCACCCCCCCACTCTATATTCCCCCACTCCACAGCTATCCAGTCAGTCCGAGCCCCCCCCATTCTATATTCCCCCACTCTACAGCTATCCAGTCATTCCCATTCCCCCACGCTATATTCCCACACTCCACAGCTATCCAGTCAGTCCCATTCCCCCACTCTATATTCCCCCACTCCACAGCTATCCAGTCAGTCCGACCCCCCCCCCCACTCTATATTCCCCCACTCCACAGCTATCCAGTCAGTCCCATTCCCCCACGCTATATTCCCCCACTCCACAGCTATCCAGTCAGTCCCATTCCCCCACTCTATATTACCCCACTCCACAGCTATCCAGTCAGTCCGACCCCCCCCCCCACTCTATATTCCCCCACTCCACAGCTATCCAGTCAGTCCCACTCCCCCCACTCTATATTCCCCCACTCCACAGCTATCCAGTCAGTCCCATTCCCCCACTCTATATTCCCCCACTCCACAGCTATCCAGTCAGTCCCATTCCCCCCACTCTATATTCCCCCACTCCACAGCTATCCAGTCAGTCCCATTCCCCCACTCTATATTCCCCCACTCTACAGCTATCCAGTCAGTCCCACCCCACCCCCACTCTATATTCCCCCACGCCACAGCTATCCAGTCAGTCCCATTCCCCCCACTCTATATTCCCCCACTCCACAGCCATCCAGTCAGTCCCATTCCCCCACTCTATATTCCCCCACTCCACAGCCATCCAGTCAGTCCCATTCCCCCACTCTATATTCCCCCACTCTACAGCTATCCAGTCAGTCCCACCCCCCCACTCTATATTCCCCCACTCTACAGCTATCCAGTCAGTCCCACCCCCCCCCCACTCTATATTCCCCCACGCCACAGCTATCCAGTCAGTCCCATTCCCCCCACTCTATATTCCCCCACTCCACAGCCATCCAGTCAGTCCCATTCCCCCACTCTATATTCCCCCACTCTACAGCTATCCAGTCAGTCCCACACCCCCCCACTCTTTTTTCCCCCACTCCACAGCTATCCAGTCAGTCCCATTCCCCCACTCTATATTCCCCCACTCCACAGCTATCCAGACAGTCCCACCCACCCCCCCACTCTATATTCCCCCACTCCACAGCTATCCAGTCAGTCCCATTCCCCCCACTCTATATTCCCCCACTCTACAGCTATCCAGTCAGTCCCATTCCCCCCACTCTATATTCCCCCACTCCACAGCTATCCAATCAGTCCCACCCCCCCCACTCTATATTCCCCCACTCCACAGCTATCCAGTCAGTCCCATTCCCCCCACTCTATATTCCCCCACTCCACAGCTATCCAGTCAGTCCCATTACCCCACTCTATATTCCCCCACTCCACAGCTATCCAGTCATTCCCACTCCCCCCACTCTACATTCCCCCACTCTACAGCTATCCAGTCAGTCCCATTCCCCCCACTCCATATTCCCCCACTCTACAGCTATCCAGTCAGTCCCATTCCCCCCACTCCATATTCCCCCACTCCACAGCTATCCAGTCAGTCCCATTCCCCCCACTCTATATTCCCCCACTCCACAGATATCCAGTCAGTCCCATTACCCCACTCTATATTCCCCCACTCCACAGCTATCCAGTCAGTCCCATTCCCCCCACTCTATATTCCCCCACTCTACAGCTATCCAGTCAGTCCCATTTCCCCCAATCTATATTCCCCCACTCTACAGCTATCCAGTCAGTCCCATTCCCCCCACTCCATATTCCCCCACTCCACAGCTATCCAGTCAGTCCCATTCCCCCACTCTACATTCCCCCACTCCACAGCTATCCAGTCAGTCCCATTCCCCCACTCTATATTCCCCCACTCCACAGCTATCCAGTCAGTCCCATTCCCCCCCCCCACTCTATATTCCACCACTCCACAGCTATCCAGTCCGAACGCCCCCCCCCCCCACTCTATATTCCCCCACTCCACAGCTTTCCAGACAGTTCCCCCCCCCACTCTATATTCCCCCACTCCACAGCTATCCAGTCAGTCCCACTCCCCCCACTCTATATTCCTCCACTCCACAGCTATCCAGTCAGTCCCACCCCCCCAGCCCACTCTATATTCCCCCACTCCACAGCTATCCAGTCAGTCCCATTCCCCCCACTCTATATTCCCCCACTCCACAGCTATCCAGACAGTCCCACCTCCCCCCACTCTATATTCCCCCACTGCACAGCTATCCAGTCAGACCCACCCCACCCCACTCTATATTCCCCCACTCCACAGCTATCCAGTCAGTCCCATTCCCCCCACTCTATATTCCCCCACTCCACAGCTATCCAGTCAGTCCCATTCCCCCACTCTATATTCCCCCACTCCACAGCTATCCAGTCAGTCCCACTCCCCCCACTCTATATTCCCCCACTCCACAGCTATCCAGTCAGTCCCATTCCCCCACTCTATATTCCCCAACTCCACAGCTATCCAGTCAGTCCCACTGCCCCACCACTCTATATTCCCCCACTCCACATCTATCCAGTCAGTCCCATTTCCCCACTCTATATTCCCCCACTCCACAGCTATCCTGTCAGTCCCATTCCCCCACTCTATATTCCCCCACTCCACAGCTATCCAGTCAGTCCCATTCCCCCACTCTATATTCCCGCACTCCACAGCTATCCAGTCAGTCCCATTCCCCCACTCTATATTCCCCAACTCCACAGCTATCCAGTCAGTCCCACTGCCCCCCCACTCTATATTCCCCCACTCCACAGCTATTCAGTCAGTCCCACTCCCCCCCGCACTCTATATTACCCCACTCCACAGCTATCCAGTCAGTCCCACTGCCCCCCCACTCTATATTCCCGCACTCCACAGCTATCCAGTCAGTCCCACTCCCCCCACTCTATATTCCCCCACTCCACAGATATCCAGTCAGTCCCATTACCCCACTCTGTATTCCCCCACTCCACTGCTATCCAGTCAGTCCCATTCCCCCACTCTATATTCCCCCACTCCACAGATATCCAGTCAGTCCCATTACCCCACTCTATATTCCCCACTCCACAGCTATCCAGACAGTCCCACCCGCCCCCCCACTCTATATTCCCACACTCCACAGCTATCCAGTCAGTACCACTCCCCCCCCCACTCTATATTCCCCCACTCCACAGCTATCCAGTCAGTCCCATTCCCCCACTCTATATTCCCCCACTCCACAGCTATCCAGACAGTCCCACCCGCCCCCACTCACTCTGTATTCCCCAACTCCACAGCTATCCAGTCAGTCCCACGGCCCCCCCACTCTATATTCCCCAACTCCACAGCTATCCAGTCAGTCCCACTGCCCCCCACTCTATATTCCCCAACTCCACAGCTATCCAGTCAGTCCCACTGCCCCCCCACTCTATATTCCCCCACTCCACAGCTTTCCAGACAGTTCCCCCCCCCACTCTATATTCCCCCACTCCACAGCTATCCAGTCAGTCCCACTCCCCCCACTCTATATTCCTCCACTCCACAGCTATCCAGTCAGTCCCACCCCCCCAGCCCACTCTATATTCCCCCACTCCACAGCTATCCAGTCAGTCCCATTCCCCCCACTCTATATTCCCCCACTCCACAGCTATCCAGACAGTCCCACCTCCCCCCACTCTATATTGCCCCACTGCACAGCTATCCAGTCAGACCCACCCCACCCCACTCTATATTCCCCCACTCCACAGCTATCCAGTCAGTTCCATTCCCCCCACTCTATATTCCCCCACTCCACAGCTATCCAGTCAGTCCCATTCCCCCACTCTATATTCCCCCACTCCACAGCTATCCAGTCAGTCCCACTCCCCCCACTCTATATTCCCCCACTCCACAGCTATCCAGTCAGTCCCATTCCCCCACTCTATATTCCCCAACTCCACAGCTATCCAGTCAGTCCCACTGCCCCCCCACTCTATATTCCCCCACTCCACATCTATCCAGTCAGTCCCATTTCCCCACTCTATATTCCCCCACTCCACAGCTATCCTGTCAGTCCCATTCCCCCACTCTATATTCCCCCACTCCACAGCTATCCAGTCAGTCCCATTCCCCCACTCTATATTCCCGCACTCCACAGCTATCCAGTCAGTCCCATTCCCCCACTCTATATTCCCCAACTCCACAGCTATCCAGTCAGTCCCACTGCCCCCCCACTCTATATTCCCCCACTCCACAGCTATTCAGTCAGTCCCACTCCCCCCCGCACTCTATATTACCCCACTCCACAGCTATCCAGTCAGTCCCACTGCCCCCCCACTCTATATTCCCGCACTCCACAGCTATCCAGTCAGTCCCACTCCCCCCACTCTATATTCCCCCACTCCACAGATATCCAGTCAGTCCCATTACCCCACTCTGTATTCCCCCACTCCACTGCTATCCAGTCAGTCCCATTCCCCCACTCTATATTCCCCCACTCCACAGATATCCAGTCAGTCCCATTACCCCACTCTATATTCCCCACTCCACAGCTATCCAGACAGTCCCACCCGCCCCCCCACTCTATATTCCCACACTCCACAGCTATCCAGTCAGTACCACTCCCCCCCCCACTCTATATTCCCCCACTCCACAGCTATCCAGTCAGTCCCATTCCCCCACTCTATATTCCCCCACTCCACAGCTATCCAGACAGTCCCACCCGCCCCCACTCACTCTGTATTCCCCAACTCCACAGCTATCCAGTCAGTCCCACGGCCCCCCCACTCTATATTCCCCAACTCCACAGCTATCCAGTCAGTCCCACTGCCCCCCACTCTATATTCCCCAACTCCACAGCTATCCAGTCAGTCCCACTGCCCCCCCACTCTATATTCCCCCACTCCACAGCTATCCAGTCAGTCCCATTCCCCCCACTCTATATTCCCCCACTCCACAGCAATCCAGTCAGTCCCACCCGCCCCCCCACTCTATCTTCCCCAACTCCACAGCTATCCAGTCAGTCCCACTCCCCCCCCACTCTATATTACCCCATTCCACAGCTAGCCAGTCAGTCCCACTCCCCACACTCTATATTCCCACACTCCACAACTATCCAGTCAGTCCCACTCCCCCCACTCTATATTCCCCCACTCCACAGCTATCCAGTCAGTCCCACTCCCCCCACTCTATATTCCCCCACTCCACAGCTATCCAGTCAGTCCCATTTCCCCACTCTATATTCCCCCACTCCACAGCTATCCCGTCAGTCCCACTCCCCCCACTCTATATTCCCGCACACCACAACTATCCAGTCAGTCCCATTCCCCCCACTCTATATTCCCCCACTCCACAGCTATCCAGACAGTCCCAACTCCCCCCACTCTATATTCCCCCACTCCACAGCTATCCAGTCAGACCCACCCCCCCCCCCACTCTATATTCCCCCACTCCACAGCTATCCAGTCAGTCCCATTCCCCCCACTCTATATTCCCCCACTCCACAGCTATCCAGTCAGTACCACTCCCCCACACTCTATATACCCCCACTCCACAGCTATCCAGTCAGTCCCATTCCCTCCACTCTATATTCCCCCACTCCACAGCTATCCAGTCAGTCCCATTCCCCCACTCTATATTCCCCCACTCCACAGCTATCCAGTCAGTCCCATTCCCCCACTCTATATTCCCCCACTCCACAGCTATCCAGTCAGTCCCATTCCCCCCACTCTATATTCCCCCACTCCACAGCTATCCAGTCAGTCCCATTCCCCCCAGTCTATATTCCCCCACTCCACAGCTATCCAGTCAGTCCCATTCCCCCCACTCTATATTCCCCCACTCCACAGCTATCCAGTCAGTCCCATTCCCCCCACTCTATACTCCCCCACTCCACAGCTATCCAGTCAGTCCCACTCCCCCCACTCTATATTCCCCCACTCCACAGCTATCCAGTCAGTCCCATTCCCCCACTCTATATTCCCCCACTCCACATCTATCCAGTCAGTCCCATTTCCCCACTCTATATTCCCCCACTCCACAGCTATCCTGTCAGTCCCATTCCCCCACTCTATATTCCCCCACTCCACAGCTATCCAGTCAGTCCCATTCCCCCACTCTATATTCCCGCACTCCACAGCTATTCAGTCAGTCCCACTCCCCCCCGCACTCTATATTACCCCACTCCACAGCTATCCAGTCAGTCCCACTGCCCCCCCACTCTATATTCCCGCACTCCACAGCTATCCAGTCAGTCCCATTCCCCCCACTCCATATTCCCCCACTCCACAGCTATCCAGTCAGTCCCATTCCCCCCACTCTATATTCCCCCACTCCACAGATATCCAGTCAGTCCCATTACCCCACTCTATATTCCCCCACTCCACAGCTATCCAGTCAGTCCCATTCCCCCCACTCTATATTCCCCCACTCTACAGCTATCCAGTCAGTCCCATTCCCCCCACTCCATATTCCCCCACTCCACAGCTATCCAGTCAGTCCCATTCCCCCACTCTACATTCCCCCACTCCACAGCTATCCAGTCAGTCCCATTCCCCCACTCTATATTCCCCCACTCCACAGCTATCCAGTCAGTCCCATTCCCCCCCCCCACTCTATATTCCACCACTCCACAGCTATCCAGTCCGAACGCCCCCCCCCCCACTCTATATTCCCCCACTCCACAGCTTTCCAGACAGTTCCCCCCCCCACTCTATATTCCCCCACTCCACAGCTATCCAGTCAGTCCCACTCCCCCCACTCTATATTCCTCCACTCCACAGCTATCCAGTCAGTCCCACCCCCCCAGCCCACTCTATATTCCCCCACTCCACAGCTATCCAGTCAGTCCCATTCCCCCCACTCTATATTCCCCCACTCCACAGCTATCCAGACAGTCCCACCTCCCCCCACTCTATATTCCCCCACTGCACAGCTATCCAGTCAGACCCACCCCACCCCACTCTATATTCCCCCACTCCACAGCTATCCAGTCAGTCCCATTCCCCCCACTCTATATTCCCCCACTCCACAGCTATCCAGTCAGTCCCATTCCCCCACTCTATATTCCCCCACTCCACAGCTATCCAGTCAGTCCCACTCCCCCCACTCTATATTCCCCCACTCCACAGCTATCCAGTCAGTCCCATTCCCCCACTCTATATTCCCCAACTCCACAGCTATCCAGTCAGTCCCACTGCCCCCCCACTCTATATTCCCCCACTCCACATCTATCCAGTCAGTCCCATTTCCCCACTCTATATTCCCCCACTCCACAGCTATCCTGTCAGTCCCATTCCCCCACTCTATATTCCCCCACTCCACAGCTATCCAGTCAGTCCCATTCCCCCACTCTATATTCCCGCACTCCACAGCTATCCAGTCAGTCCCATTCCCCCACTCTATATTCCCCAACTCCACAGCTATCCAGTCAGTCCCACTGCCCCCCCACTCTATATTCCCCCACTCCACAGCTATTCAGTCAGTCCCACTCCCCCCCGCACTCTATATTACCCCACTCCACAGCTATCCAGTCAGTCCCACTGCCCCCCCACTCTATATTCCCGCACTCCACAGCTATCCAGTCAGTCCCACTCCCCCCACTCTATATTCCCCCACTCCACAGATATCCAGTCAGTTCCATTACCCCACTCTGTATTCCCCCACTCCACTGCTATCCAGTCAGTCCCATTCCCCCACTCTATATTCCCCCACTCCACAGATATCCAGTCAGTCCCATTACCCCACTCTATATTCCCCACTCCACAGCTATCCAGACAGTCCCACCCGCCCCCCCACTCTATATTCCCACACTCCACAGCTATCCAGTCAGTACCACTCCCCCCCCCACTCTATATTCCCCCACTCCACAGCTATCCAGTCAGTCCCATTCCCCCACTCTATATTCCCCCACTCCACAGCTATCCAGACAGTCCCACCCGCCCCCACTCACTCTGTATTCCCCAACTCCACAGCTATCCAGTCAGTCCCACGGCCCCCCCACTCTATATTCCCCAACTCCACAGCTATCCAGTCAGTCCCACTGCCCCCCACTCTATATTCCCCAACTCCACAGCTATCCAGTCAGTCCCACTGCCCCCCCACTCTATATTCCCCCACTCCACAGCTATCCAGTCAGTCCCATTCCCCCCACTCTATATTCCCCCACTCCACAGCAATCCAGTCAGTCCCACCCGCCCCCCCACTCTATCTTCCCCAACTCCACAGCTATCCAGTCAGTCCCACTCCCCCCCCACTCTATATTACCCCATTCCACAGCTAGCCAGTCAGTCCCACTCCCCACACTCTATATTCCCACACTCCACAACTATCCAGTCAGTCCCACTCCCCCCACTCTATATTCCCCCACTCCACAGCTATCCAGTCAGTCCCACTCCCCCCACTCTATATTCCCCCACTCCACAGCTATCCAGTCAGTCCCATTTCCCCACTCTATATTCCCCCACTCCACAGCTATCCCGTCAGTCCCACTCCCCCCACTCTATATTCCCGCACACCACAACTATCCAGTCAGTCCCATTCCCCCCACTCTAAATTCCCCCACTCCACAGCTATCCAGACAGTCCCAACTCCCCCCACTCTATATTCCCCCACTCCACAGCTATCCAGTCAGACCCACCCCCCCCCACTCTATATTCCCCCACTCCACAGCTATCCAGTCAGTCCCATTCCCCCCACTCTATATTCCCCCACTCCACAGCTATCCAGTCAGTACCACTCCCCCACACTCTATATACCCCCACTCCACAGCTATCCAGTCAGTCCCATTCCCTCCACTCTATATTCCCCCACTCCACAGCTATCCAGTCAGTCCCATTCCCCCACTCTATATTCCCCCACTCCACAGCTATCCAGTCAGTCCCATTCCCCCACTCTATATTCCCCCACTCCACAGCTATCCAGTCAGTCCCATTCCCCCCACTCTATATTCCCCCACTCCACAGCTATCCAGTCAGTCCCATTCCCCCCAGTCTATATTCCCCCACTCCACAGCTATCCAGTCAGTCCCATTCCCCCCACTCTATATTCCCCCACTCCACAGCTATCCAGTCAGTCCCATTCCCCCCACTCTATACTCCCCCACTCCACAGCTATCCAGTCAGTCCCATTCCCCCCACTCTATATTCCCCCACTCCACAGCTATCCAGTCAGTCCCATTCCCCTCACTCTATATTCCCCCACTCCACAGCTATCCAGTCAGTCCCATTCCCCCACTCTATATTCCCCCACTCCACAGCTATCCAGTCAGTCCCATTCCCCCACTCTATACTCCCCCACTCCACAGCTATCCAGTCAGTCCCATTCCCCCACTCTATATTCCCCCACTCCACAGCTATCCAGTCAGTCCCATTCCCCCACTCTATATTCCCCCACTCCACAGCTATCCAGTCAGTCCCACTCCCCCCACTCTATATTCCCCCACTCCACAGCTATCCAGTCAGTCCCATTCACCCCACTCTCTATTCCCCCACTCCACAGCTATCCAGTCAGTCCCATTCCCCCACTCTATATTCCCCCACTCCACAGCTATCCAGTCAGTCTCATTCCCCCCACTCTATATTCCCCCACTCCACAGCTATCCAGTCAGTACCACTCCCCCCCACTCTATATACCCCCACTCCACAGCTATCCAGTCAGTCCCATTCCCCCCACTCTATATTCCCCCACTCCACAGCTATCCAGTCAGTCCCATTCCCCCACTCTCTATTCCCCCACTCCACAGCTATCCACTCAGTCCCAGCCACCTCCCCCCCCCGCACTCTATATTCCCCCACTCCACAGCTATCCAGTCAGTCCCATTACCCCACTCTATATTCCCCCACTCCACAGCTATCCAGTCAACCCATTCCCCCCACTCTATATTCCCCCACTCCACAATTATCCAGTCAGTCCCACTCCCCCCACTCTATATACCCCCACTCCACAGCTATCCAGTCAGTCCCATTCCCCCCACTCTATATTCCACACTCCACAGCTATCCAGTCAGTCCCACCACCCCCCCCATCCCAATATTTTCCCATTCCACAGCTATCCAGTCAGTCCCATTCCCCCACTCTATATTCCCCCACTCCACAGTTATCCAGTCAGTTCCATTTCCCCACTCTATATTCCCCCACTCCACAGCTATCCAGTCAATCCGATTCCCCCACTCTATATTACCCCACTCCACAGCTATCCAGTCAGTCCCATTTCACAACTCTATATTCCCCCACTCCACAGCTATCCAGTCAGTCCCAACCCCCCCCCCACTCTATATTCCCCCACTCCACAGCTTTCCAGTCAGTTCCCCCCCCCCCACACTCTATATTCCCCCACTCCACAGCTATCCAGTCAGTACAACTCCCACCACTCTATATTCCCCCACTCCACAGCTATCCAGTCAGTCCCACCCCCCCCCCCCGACTCTATATTCCCCCACTCCACGGCTATCCAGTCAGTCCCATTTCCACACTCTATATTCCCCCACTCCACAGCTATCCAGTCAGTCCCATTCCCCCACTCTATATTCCCCCACTCCACAGCTATCCAGTCAGTCCCTCCTCCCCCCCCACTCTATATTCCCCCACTCCACAGCTATCCAGTCAGTCCCACCTCCCCCCCCACTCTATATTCCCCCACTCCACAGCTATCCAGTCAGTCCCACTGCCCCCCCACTCTATATTCCCCCACTCCACAGCTATCCAGTCAGTCCCACCTCCCCCCCCACTCTATATTCCCCCACTCCACAGCTATCCAGTCAGTCCCACTGCCCCCCCACACTATATTCCCGCACTCCACAGCTATCCAGTCAGTCCCACTCCCCCCCGCACTCTATATTCCCCCACTCCACTGCTATCCAGTCAGTCCCATTCCCCCAATCTATATTCCCCCACTCCGCAGCTATCCAGACAGTCCCACCCGCACCCCCACTCTATATTCCCCCACTCCACAGCTATCCAGTCAGTCCCACTCCCCCCCACTCTATACTCCCCCACTCCACAGCTATCCAGTCAGTCCCATTCTCCCACTCTATATTCCCCCACTCCACAGCTATCCAGTCAGTCCCACTCCCCCCCACTCTATACTCCCCCACTCCACAGCTATCCAGTCAGTCCCATTCTCCCACTCTATATTCCCCCACTCCACAGCTATCCAGACAGTCCCACCCGCCCCCCCACTCTCTATTCCCAACCTCCACAGCTATCCAGTCAGTCCCACTGCCACCCCACTCTATATTCCCCCACTCCACAGCTATCCAGTCAGTCCCACTCCCCCCCACTCTATACTCCCCCACTCCACAGCTATCCAGTCAGTCCCATTCTCCCACTCTATATTCCCCCACTCCACAGCTATCCAGACAGTCCCACCCGCCCCCCCACTCTCTATTCCCCAACTCCACAGCTATCCAGTCAGTCCCACTGCCACCCCACTCTATATTCCCCCACTCCACAGCTATCCAGTCAGTCGACCTCCCCCCCCACTCTATATTCCCCCACTCCACAGCTATTCAGTAAGTCCCATTCCCCCCACTCTATATTCCCCCACTCCACAGCTATCCAGTCAGTCCCACTCCCACCACTCTATATTCCCCCACTCCACAGCTATCCAGTCAGTCCCATTCACCCACTCTATATTCCCCCACTCCACAGCTATCCAGTCAGTCCCACTCCCCCCACTCTATATTCCCCCACTCCACAGCTATCCAGTCAGTCCCACTCCCCCCACTCTATATACCCCCACTCCACAGCTATCCAGTCAGTCCCATTCCCCCACTCTATATTCCCCCACTCCACAGCTATCCAGTCAGTCCCACTCCCCCCCGCACTCTATATTCCCCCACTCCACAGCTATCCAGTCAGTCCCACTGCCCCCCACTCTATATTCCCGCACTCCACAGCTATCCAGTCAGTCCCACTCCCCCCACTCTATATTCCCCCACTCCACAGCTATCCAGACAGTCCCACTCCCCCCCGCACTATATATTACCCCACTCCACAGCTATCCAGTCAGTCCCATTCCCCCCACTCTATATTCCCCCACTCCACAGCTATCCAGTCAGTCCCATTCCCCCACTCTATATTCCCCCACTCCACAGCTATCCAGTCAGTCCCACTCCCCCCCGCACTCTATATTACCCCACTCCACAGCTATCCAGTCAGTCCCACTGCCCCCCACTCTATATTCCCGCACTCCACAGCTATCCAGTCAGTCCCACTCCCCCCCGCACTCTATATTACCCCACTCCACAGCTATCCAGTCAATCCCATTCCCCCACTCTATATTCCCCCACTCCACTGCTATCCAGTCAGTCCCATTCCCCCACTCTATATTCCCCCACTCCACAGCTATCCAGACAGGCCCACCCGCCCCCCCACTCTATATTCCCCCACTCCACAGCTATCCAGTCAGTCCCACTCCCCCCCCACTCTATATTCCCCCACTCCACAGCTATCCAGTCAATCCCATTCCCCCACTCTATACTCCCCCACTCCACTGCTATCCAGTCAGTCCCATTCCCCCACTCTATATTCCCCCACTCCACAGCTATCCAGACAGTCCCACCCGCCCCCCCACTCTATATTCCCCCACTCCACAGCTATCCAGTCAGTCCCACTCCCCCCCCACTCTATATTCCCCCACTCCACAGCTATCCAGTCAATCCCATTCCCCCACTCTATATTCCCCCACTCCACTGCTATCCAGTCAGTCCCATTCCCCCACTCTATATTCCCCCACTCCACAGCTATCCAGTCAGTCCCATTCCCCCACTCTATATTCCCCCACTCCACAGCTATCCAGTCAGTCCCATTTCCCCACTCTATATTCCCCCACTCTACAGCTATCCAGTCAGTCCCATTCCCCCCACTCTATATTCCCCCACTCCACAGCTATCCAGTCAGTCCCACTCCCCCCCCACTCTATATTCCCCAACTCCACAGCTATCCAGTCAGTCCCACTCCCCCCACTCTATATTCCCCCACTCCGCAGCTATTCAGTCAGTCCCATTCCCCCCACTCCATATTCCCCCACTCCACAGCTATCCAGTCAGTCCCATTCCCCCCACTCTATATTCCCCCACTCCACAGCTATCCAGTCAGTCCCACTCCCACCACTCTATATTCCCCCACTCCACAACTATCCAGTCAGTCCCACTCCCACCACTCTATATTCCCCCACTCCACAGCTATCCAGTCAGTCCCACTCCCCCCACTCTATATTCCCGCACTCCACAACTATCCAGTCAGTCCCACTCCCCCCACTCTATATTCCCGCACTCCACAACTATCCAGTCAGTCCCACTCCCCCCAATCTATATTCCCCCACTCCACAGCTATCCAGTCAGTCCCACCCCCCCAGCCCACTCTATATTCCCCCACTCCACAGCTATCCAGTCAGTCCCATTCCCCCCACTCTATATTCCCCCACTCCACAGCTATCCAGACAGTCCCACCTCCCCCCACTCTATATTCCCCCACTCCACAGCTATCCAGTCAGACCCACCCCCCCCCACTCTATATTCCCCCACTCCACAGCTATCCAGTCAGTCCCATTCCCCCCACTCTATATTCCCCCACTCCACAGCTATCCAGTCAGTACCACTCCCCCCACTCTATATTCCCCCACTCCACAGCTATCCAGTTAGTCCCATTCCCCCACTCTATATTCCCCCACTCCACAGCTATCCAGTCAGTCCCATTCCCCCACTCTATATTCCCCCACTCCACAGCTATCCAGTCAGTCCCATTCCCCCCACTCTATATTCCCCCACTCCACAGCTATCCAGTCAGTCCCATTCCCCCCACTCTATACTCCCCCACTCCACAGCTATCCAGTCAGTCCCATTCCCCCCACTCTATATTCCCCCACTCCACAGCTATCCAGTCAGTCCCATTCCCCCACTCTATATTCCCCCACTCCACAGCTATCCAGACAGTCCCACTCCCCCCACTCTATATTCCCCCACTCCACAGCTATCCAGTCAGTCCCACTGCCCCCCCACTCTATATTCCCCCACTCCACAGCTATCCAGTCAGTCCCACCCGCCCCCCCACTCTATCTTCCCCAACTCCACAGCTATCCAGTCAGTCCCACTCCCCCCACTCTATATTCCCCCACTCCAAAACAATCCAGTCAGTCCCACTCCCACCACTCTATATTCCCCCACTCCACAGCTATTCAGTCAGTCCCATTCCCCCCACTCTATATTCCCCCACTCCACAGCTATCCAGTCAGTCCCACTCCCCCCACTCTATATTCCCCCACTCCACAGCTATCCAGTCAGTCCCATTTCCCCACTCTATATTCCCCCACTCCACAGCTATCCAGTCAGTCCCATTCCCCCACTCTATATTCCCCCACTCCACAGCTATCCAGTCAGTCCCACTCCCCCCACTCTATATTCCCCCACTCCACAGCTATCCAGTCAGTCCCATTCCCCCACTCTATATTCCCCCACTCCACAGCTATCCAGTCAGTCCCACTCCCCCCACTCTATATTCCCCCACTCCACAGCTATCCAGTCAGTCCCATTCCCCCACTCTATATTCCACAACTCCACAGCTATCCAGTCAGTCCCATTCCCCCACTCTATATTCCCCCACTCCACAGCTATCCAGTCAGTCCCACTGCCCCCCCACTCTATATTCCACAACTCCACAGCTATCCAGTCAGTCCCATTCCCCCACTCTATATTCCCCCACTCCACAGCTATCCAGTCAGTCCCATTCCCCCACTCTATATTCCCCCACTCCACAGCTATCCAGTCAGTCCCAATCCCCCACCACTCTATATTCCCCCATTCCACAGCTATCCAGTGAGTCCCATTTCCCCACTCTATATTCCCCCACTCCACAGCTATCCAGTCAGTCCCACTGCCCCCCGCACTCTATATTACCCCACTCCACAGCTATCTAGTCAATCCCATTCCCCCACTCTATATTCCCCCACTCCACTGCTATCCAGTCAGTCCCATTCCCCCACTCTATATTCCCCCACTCCACAGCTATCCAGACAGTCCCACCCGCCCCCCCACTCTATATTCCCCCACTCCACAGCTATCCAGTCAGTCCCACTCCCCCCCCACTCTATATTCCCCCACTCCACAGCTATCCAGTCAGTCCCATTCCCCCACTCTATATTCCCCCACTCCACAGCTATCCAGACAGTCCCACCCGCGCCCCCCACTCTGTATTCCCCAACTCCACAGCTATCCAGTCAGTCCCACTGCCCCCCCACTCTATATTCCCCAACTCCACAGCTATCCAGTCAGTCCCACTGCCCCCCCACTCTATATTCCCCAGCTCCACAGCTATCCAGTCAGTCCCACTCCCCCCCCCACTCTATATTCCCCCATTCCACAACTATCCAGTCAGTCCCACTCCCCCCACTCTATATTCCCCCACTCCACAACTATCCAGTCAGTCCCACTCCCACCACTCTATATTCCCCCACTCCACAGCTATTCAGTCAGTCCCATTCCCCCCACTCTATATTCCCCCACTCCACAGCTATCCAGTCAGTCCCACTCCCCCCACTCTATATTCCCCCACTCCACAGCTATCCAGTCAGTCCCACTCCCCCCACTATATATTCCCCCACTCCACAGCTATCCAGTCAGTCCCACCCCCCCAGCCCACTCTATATTCCCCCACTCCACAGCTATCCAGTCAGTCCCATTCCCCCCACTCTATATTCCCCCACTCCACAGCTATCCAGTCAGTCCCATTCCCCCCACTCTATATTCCCCCACTCCACAGCTATCCAGTCAGTCCCATTCCCCCCAGTCTATATTCCCCCACTCCACAGCTATCCAGTCAGTCCCATTCCCCCCACTCTATATTCCCCCACTCCACAGCTATCCAGTCAGTCCCATTCCCCCCAGTCTATATTCCCCCACTCCACAGCTATCCAGTCAGTCCCATTCCCCCACTCTATATTCCCCCACTCCACAGCTATCCAGTCAGTCCCATTCCCCCCACTCTATACTCCCCCACTCCACAGCTATCCAGTCAGTCCCATTCCCCCCACTCTATATTCCCCCACTCCACAGCTATCCAGTCAGTCCCATTCCCCCCACTCTATATTCCCCCACTCCACAGATATCCAGTCAGTCCCATTCCCCCACTCTATATTCCCCCACTCCACAGCTATCCAGTCAGTCCCATTCCCCCACTCTATACTCCCCCACTCCACAGCTATCCAGTCAGTCCCATTCCCCCCACTCTATATTCCCCCACTCCACAGCTATCCAGTCAGTCCCACTCCCCCCACTCTATATTCCCCCACTCCACAGCTATCCAGTCAGTCCCATTCCCCCACTCTATATTCCCCAACTCCACAGCTATCCAGTCAGTCCCATTCCCCCCACTCTATATTCCCCCACTCCACAGATATCCAGTCAGTCCCATTCCCCCACTCTATATTCCCCCACTCCACAGCTATCCAGTCAGTCCCATTCCCCCACTCTATACTCCCCCACTCCACAGCTATCCAGTCAGTCCCATTCCCCCCACTCTATATTCCCCCACTCCACAGCTATCCAGTCAGTCCCACTCCCCCCACTCTATATTCCCCCACACCACAGCTATCCAGTCAGTCCCACTGCCCCCCCACTCTATATTCCCCCACTCCACAGCTATCCAGTCAGTCCCACCCGCCCCCCCACTCTATCTTCCCCAACTCCACAGCTATCCAGTCAGTCCCACTCCCCCCCCACTCTATATTCCCCCATTCCACAGCTATCCAGTCAGTCCCACTCCCCCCACTCTATATTCCCCCACTCCAAAACTATCCAGTCAGTCCCACTCCCACCACTCTATATTCCCCCACTCCACAGCTATTCAGTCAGTCCCATTCCCCCCACTCTATATTCCCCCACTCCACAGCTATCCAGTCAGTCCCACTCCCCCCACTCTATATTCCCCCACTCCACAGCTATCCAGTCAGTCCCATTTCCCCACTCTATATTCCCCCACTCCACAGCTATCCAGTCAGTCCCATTCCCCCACTCTATATTCCCCCACTCCACAGCTATCCAGTCAGTCCCATCCCCCCACTCTATATTCCCCCACTCCACAGCTATCCAGTCAGTCACATTCCCCCACTCTATATTCCCCCACTCCACAGCTATCCAGTCAGTCCCACTCCCCCCACTCTATATTCCCCCACTCCACAGCTATCCAGTCAGTCCCACCCGCCCCCCCACTCTATCTTCCCCAACTCCACAGCTATCCAGTCAGTCCCACTCCCCCCCCCACTCTATATTCCCCCACTCCAAAACTATCCAGTCAGTCCCACTCCCACCACTCTATATTCCCCCACTCCACAGCTATTCAGTCAGTCCCATTCCCCCCACTCTATATTCCCCCACTCCACAGCTATCCAGTCAGTCCCACTCCCCCCACTCTATATTCCCCCACTCCACAGCTATCCAGTCAGTCCCATTTCCCCACTCTATATTCCCCCACTCCACAGCTATCCAGTCAGTCCCACTCCCCCCCCACTCTATATTCCCCCACTCCAAAACTATCCAGTCAGTCCCACTCCCACCACTCTATATTCCCCCACTCCACAGCTATTCAGTCAGTCCCATTCCCCCCACTCTATATTCCCCCACTCCACAGCTATCCAGTCAGTCCCACTCCCCCCACTCTATATTCCCCCACTCCACAGCTATCCAGTCAGTCCCATTCCCCCACTCTATATTCCCCCACTCCACAGCTATCCAGTCAGTCCCACTCCCCCCACTCTATATTCCCCCACTCCACAGCTATCCAGTCAGTCCCATTCCCCCACTCTATATTCCCCCACTCCACAGCTATCCAGTCAGTCCCACTCCCCCCACTCTATATTCCCCCACTCCACAGCTATCCAGTCAGTCCCATTCCCCCACTCTATATTCCCCAACTCCACAGCTATCCAGTCAGTCCCACTGCCCCCCCACTCTATATTCCCCAACTCCACAGCTATCCAGTCAGTCCCACTGCCCCCCGCACTCTATATTCCCCAACTCCACAGCTATCCAGTCAGTCCCAACCGCCCCCCCACTCTATCTTCCCCAACTCCACAGCTATCCATTCAGTCCCACTCCCCCCCCACTCTATATTCCCCCATTCCACAGCTATCCAGTCAGTCCCACTCCCCCCCACTCTATATTCCCCCACTCCACAACTATCCAGTCAGTCCCACTCCCACCACTCTATATTCCCCCACTCCACAGCTATTCAGTCAGTCCCATTCCCCCCACTCTATATTCCCCCACTCCACAGCTATCCAGTCAGTCCCACTCCCCCCACTCTATATTCCCCCACTCCACAGCTATCCAGTCAGTCCCATTTCCCCACTCTATATTCCCCCACTCCACAGCTATCCAGTCAGTCCCATTCCCCCACTCTATATTCCCCCACTCCACAGCTATCCAGTCAGTCCCATTCCCCCCACTCTATATTCCCCCACTCCACAGCTATCCAGTCAGTCCCACTGCCCCCCCACTCTATATTCCCCAACTCCACAGCTATCCAGTCAGTCCCACTGCCCCCCCACTCTATATTCCCCCACTCCACAGCTATCCAGTCAGTCCCACCTGCCCCCCCACTCTATCTTCCCCAACTCCACAGCTATCCAGTCAGTCCCACTCCCTCCACTCTATATTCCCCCACTCCACAGCTATCCAGTCAGTCCCACTCCCCCCACTCTATATTCCCCCACTCCACAGCTATTCAGTCAGTCCCATTCCCCCCACTCTATATTCCCCCACTCCACAGCTATCCAGTCAGTCCCATTCCCCCACTCTATATTCCCCCACTCCACAGCTATCCAGTCAGTCCCACCTCCGCCCCCCACTCTATATTCCCCCTCTCCACAGCTATCCAGTCAGTCCCATTCCCCCCACTCTATATACCCCCACTCCACTGCTATCCAGTCAGTCCCATTCTCCCCACTCTATATTCCCCCACTCCACAGCTGTCCAGTCAGTCCCACCCCCCTCCCCACTCTATATTCCCCCACTCCACAGCTATCCAGTCAGTCCCATTCCCCCCACTCTATATTCCCCCACTCCACAGCTGTCCAGTCAGTCCCACCCCCCTCCCCACTCTATATTCCCCCACTCCACAGCTATCCAGTCAGTCCCATTCCCCCCACTCTATATTCCCCCACTCCACAGCTATCCAGTCAGACCCACCCCCCCCCCCACACTCTATATTCCCCCACTCCACAGCTATCCAGTCAGTCCCGTTCCCCCCACTCTATATTCCCCCACTCCACAGCTATCCAGTCAGTACCACTCCCCCCCACTCTATATACCCCCACTCCACAGCTATCCAGTCAGTACCACTCCCCCCCACTCTATATACCCCCACTCCACAGCTATCCAGTCAGTCCCATTCCCCCCACTCTATATTCCCCCACTCCACAGCTATCCAGTCATTCCCATTCCCCCACTCTATATTCCCCCACTCCACAGCTATCCAGTCAGTCCCATTCCCCCACTCTATATTCCCCCACTCCACAGCTATCCTGTCAGTCCCATTCACCCCACTCTATATTCCCCCACTCCACAGCTATCCAGTCAGTCCCATTCCCCCACTCTATATTCCCCCACTCCACAGCTATCCAGTCAGTCCCATCCCCCCACTCTATATTCCCCCACTCCACAGCTATCCAGTCAGTCACATTCCCCCACTCTATATTCCCCCACTCCACAGCTATCCAGTCAGTCCCACTACCCCCACTCTATATTCCCCCACTCCACAGCTATCCAGTCAGTCCCACCCGCCCCCCCACTCTATCTTCCCCAACTCCACAGCTATCCAGTCAGTCCCACTCCCCCCCCACTCTATATTCCCCCACTCCAAAACTATCCAGTCAGTCCCACTCCCACCACTCTATATTCCCCCACTCCACAGCTATTCAGTCAGTCCCATTCCCCCCACTCTATATTCCCCCACTCCACAGCTATCCAGTCAGTCCCACTCCCCCCACTCTATATTCCCCCACTCCACAGCTATCCAGTCAGTCCCATTTCCCCACTCTATATTCCCCCACTCCACAGCTATCCAGTCAGTCCCACTCCCCCCCCACTCTATATTCCCCCACTCCAAAACTATCCAGTCAGTCCCACTCCCACCACTCTATATTCCCCCACTCCACAGCTATTCAGTCAGTCCCATTCCCCCCACTCTATATTCCCCCACTCCACAGCTATCCAGTCAGTCCCACTCCCCCCACTCTATATTCCCCCACTCCACAGCTATCCAGTCAGTCCCATTCCCCCACTCTATATTCCCCCACTCCACAGCTATCCAGTCAGTCCCACTCCCCCCACTCTATATTCCCCCACTCCACAGCTATCCAGTCAGTCCCATTCCCCCACTCTATATTCCCCCACTCCACAGCTATCCAGTCAGTCCCATTCCCCCCACTCTATATTCCCCCACTCCACAGCTATCCAGTCAGTCCCATTCCCCCACTCTATATTCCCCAACTCCACAGCTATCCAGTCAGTCCCACTGCCCCCCCACTCTATATTCCCCAACTCCACAGCTATCCAGTCAGTCCCACTGCCCCCCGCACTCTATATTCCCCAACTCCACAGCTATCCAGTCAGTCCCAACCGCCCCCCCACTCTATCTTCCCCAACTCCACAGCTATCCATTCAGTCCCACTCCCCCCCCACTCTATATTCCCCCATTCCACAGCTATCCAGTCAGTCCCACTCCCCCCACTCTATATTCCCCCACTCCACAACTATCCAGTCAGTCCCACTCCCACCACTCTATATTCCCCCACTCCACAGCTATTCAGTCAGTCCCATTCCCCCCACTCTATATTCCCCCACTCCACAGCTATCCAGTCAGTCCCACTCCCCCCACTCTATATTCCCCCACTCCACAGCTATCCAGTCAGTCCCATTTCCCCACTCTATATTCCCCCACTCCACAGCTATCCAGTCAGTCCCATTCCCCCACTCTATATTCCCCCACTCCACAGCTATCCAGTCAGTCCCATTCCCCCCACTCTATATTCCCCCACTCCACAGCTATCCAGTCAGTCCCATTTCCCCACTCTATATTCCCCCACTCCACAGCTATCCAGTCAGTCCCATTCCCCCCACTCTATATTCCCCCACTCCACAGCTATCCAGTCAGTCCCATTTCCCCACTCTATATTCCCCCACTCCACAGCTATCCAGTCAGTCCCATTCCCCCACTCTATATTCCCCCACTCCACAGCTATCCAGTCAGTCCCACTGCCCCCCCACTCTATATTCCCCAACTCCACAGCTATCCAGTCAGTCCCACTGCCCCCCCACTCTATATTCCCCCACTCCACAGCTATCCAGTCAGTCCCACCCGCCCCCCCACTCTATCTTCCCCAACTCCACAGCTATCCAGTCAGTCCCACTCCCTCCACTCTATATTCCCCCACTCCACAGCTATCCAGTCAGTCCCACTCCCCCCACTCTATATTCCCCCACTCCACAGCTATTCAGTCAGTCCCATTCCCCCCACTCTATATTCCCCCACTCCACAGCTATCCAGTCAGTCCCATTCCCCCACTCTATATTCCCCCACTCCACAGCTATCCAGTCAGTCCACCTCCGCCCCCCACTCTATATTCCCCCACTCCACAGCTATCCAGTCAGTCCCATTCCCCCCACTCTATATACCCCCACTCCACTGCTATCCAGTCAGTCCCATTCTCCCCACTCTATATTCCCCCACTCCACAGCTGTCCAGTCAGTCCCACCCCCCTCCCCACTCTATATTCCCCCACTCCACAGCTATCCAGTCAGTCCCATTCCCCCCACTCTATATTCCCCCACTCCACAGCTGTCCAGTCAGTCCCACCCCCCTCCCCACTCTATATTCCCCCCACTCCACAGCTATCCAGTCAGTCCCATTCCCCCCACTCTATATTCCCCCACTCCACAGCTATCCAGTCAGACCCACCCCCCCCCCCACACTCTATATTCCCCCACTCCACAGCTATCCAGTCAGTCCCATTCCCCCCACTCTATATTCCCCCACTCCACAGCTATCCAGTCAGTACCACTCCCCCCCACTCTATATACCCCCACTCCACAGCTATCCAGTCAGTACCACTCCCCCCCACTCTATATACCCCCACTCCACAGCTATCCAGTCAGTCCCATTCCCCCCACTCTATATTCCCCCACTCCACAGCTATCCAGTCATTCCCATTCCCCCACTCTATATTCCCCCACTCCACAGCTATCCAGTCAGTCCCATTCCCCCACTCTATATTCCCCCACCCCACAGCTATCCTGTCAGTCCCATTCACCCCACTCTATATTCCCCCACTCCACAGCTATCCAGTCAGTCCCATTCCCCCCACTCTATATTCCCCCCACTCCACAGCTATCCAGTCAGTCCCATTCCCCCCACTCTATATTCCCCCACTCCACAGCTATCCAGTCAGTCCCATTCCCCCACTCTATATTCCCCCACTCCACAGCTATCCAGTCAGTCCCATTCCCCCCACTCTATATTCCCCCACTCCACAGCTATCCAGACAGTCCCATTCCCCTACTCTATATTCCCCCACTCCGCAGCTATCCAGTCAGTCCCTCTTCCCCCCACTCTCTATTCCCCCACTCCACAGCTATCCAGTCAGTCCCACCCCCCCCCCACTCTATATTCCCCCACTCCACAGCTATCCAGTCAGTCCCATTCCCCCACTCTCTATTCCCCCACTCCACAGCTATCCAGTCAGTCCCATTCCCCCACTCTATATTCCCCAACTCCACAGCTATCCAGTCAGTCCCATTCCCCCCACTCTATATTCCCCCACTCCACAGCTATCCAGTCAGTCCCATTCCCCCCACTCTATATTCCCCCACTCCACAGCTATCCAGTCAGTCCCATTCCCCACTCGATATTCCCCCACTCCACAGCTATCCAGTCAGTCCCACCTCCCCCCCCCCCCACTCTATATTCCCCCACTCCACAGCTATCCAGTCAGTCCCATTCCCCCACTCTATATTCCCCCACTCCACAGCTATCCAGTCAGTCCCATTCCCCCCTCTCTATATTCCCCCACTCCACAGCTATCCAGTCAGTCCCATTCCCCCCACTCTATATTCCCCCACTCCACAGCTATCCAGTCAGTACCACTCCCCCCCACTCTATATTCCCCCACTCCACAGCTATCCAGTCAGTCCCATTCCCCCCACTCTATATTCCCCCACTCCACAGCTATCCAGTCAGTCCCATTCCCCCACTCTATATTCCCCCACTCCACAGCTATCCAGTCAGTCCCATTCCCCCACTCTATATTACCCCACTCCACAGCTATCCAGTCAGTCCCATTCCCCCCACTCTATATTCCCCCACTCCACAGCTATCCAGTCAGTCCCATTCCCCCCACTCTATATTCCCCCACTCCACAGCTATCCAGTCAGTCCCATTCCCCACTCGATATTCCCCCACTCCACAGCTATCCAGTCAGTCCCATTCCCCCCACTCTATATTCCCCCACTCCACAGCTATCCAGTCAGTCCCATTCCCCCACTCTATATTACCCCACTCCACAGCTATCCAGTCAGTCCCATTCCCCCCACTCTATATTCCCCCACTCCACAGCTATCCAGTCAGTCCCATTCCCCCCACTCTATATTCCCCCCACTCCACAGCTATCCAGTCAGTCCCATTCCCCCCACTCTATATTCCCCCACTCCGCAGCTATCCAGTCAGTCCCATTCCCCCCACTCTATATTCCCCCACTCCACAGCTATCCAGTCAGTCCCATTCCCCCACTCTATATTACCCCACTCCACAGCTATCCAGTCAGTCCCATTCCCCCCACTCTATATTCCCCCACTCCACAGCTATCCAGTCAGTCCCATTCCCCCCACTCTATATTCCCCCACTCCACAGCTATCCAGTCAGTCCCATTCCCCCCACTCTATATTCCCCCACTCCACAGCTATCCAGTCAGTCCCATTCCCCACTCGATATTCCCCCACTCCACAGCTATCCAGTCAGTCCCATTCCCCCCACTCTATATTCCCCCACTCCACAGCTATCCAGTCAGTCCCATTCCCCCCACTCTATATTCCCCCACTCCACAGCTATCCAGTCAGTCCCATTCCCCCACTCTATATTCCCCCACTCCACAGCTATCCAGTCAGTCCCATTCCCCCCACTCTATATTCCCCCACTCCACAGCTATCCAGACAGTCCCATTCCCCTACTCTATATTCCCCCACTCCGCAGCTATCCAGTCAGTCCCATTCCCCCCACTCTATATTCCCCCACTCCACAGCTATCCAGTCAGTCCCATTCCCCCCCACTCTATATACCCCCACTCCACAGCTATCCAGTCAGTCCCATTCCCCCCACTCTATATTCCCCCACTCCACAGCTATCCAGTCAGTCCCATTCCCCCACTCTATATTCCCCCACTCCACAGCTGTCCAGTCAGTCCCAACCCCCCCCCCCCCCACTCGATCTTCCCCCACTCCACAGCTATCCAGTCAGTCCCATTCCCCCCACTCTATATTCCCGCACTCCATAGCTATCCAGTCAGTCCCATTCCCCCACCCTATATTCCCCCACTCCACAGCTATCCTGTCAATCCCATTCCCCCACTCTATATTCCCCCACTCCAGAGCTATCCAGTCAGTCCCTCTTCCCCCCACTCTCTATTCCCCCACTCCACAGCTATCCACTCAGTCCCAGCCACCCCCCCCGCACTCTGTATTCCCCCACTCCACAGCTATCCAGTCAGTCCCATTACCCCACTCTATATTCCCCCACTCCACAGCTATCCAGTCAACCCATTCCCCCCACTCTATATTCCCCCACTCCACAGCTATCCAGTCAGTCCCACACCCCCCTCTCTATATACCCCCACTCCACAGCTATCCAGTCAGTCCCATTCCCCCCACTCTATATTCCACACTCCACAGCTATCCAGTCAACCCATTCCCCCCACTCTATATTCCCCCACTCCACAGCTATCCAGTCAGTCCCATTCCCCCACTCTATATTCCCCCACTCCACAGCTATCCAGTCAGTCCCTCTTCCCCCCACTCTCTATTCCCCCACTCCACAGCTATCCAGTCAGTCCCACCCCCCCCCACTCTATATTCCCCCACTCCACAGCTATCCAGTCAGTCCCATTCCCCCACTCTCTATTCCCCCACTCCACAGCTATCCAGTCAGTCCCATTCCCCCACTCTATATTCCCCAACTCCACAGCTATCCAGTCAGTCCCATTCCCCCCACTCTATATTCCCCCACTCCACAGCTATCCAGTCAGTCCCATTCCCCCCACTCTATATTCCCCCACTCCACAGCTATCCAGTCAGTCCCATTCCCCACTCGATATTCCCCACTCCACAGCTATCCAGTCAGTCCCACCTCCCCCCCCCCCTACTCTATATTCCCCCACTCCACAGCTATCCAGTCAGTCCCATTCCCCCACTCTATATTCCCCCACTCCACAGCTATCCAGTCAGTCCCATTCCCCCCTCTCTATATTCCCCCACTCCACAGCTATCCAGTCAGTCCCATTCCCCCCACTCTATATTCCCCCACTCCACAGCTATCCAGTCAGTACCACTCCCCCCCACTCTATATTCCCCCACTCCACAGCTATCCAGTCAGTCCCATTCCCCCCACTCTATATTCCCCCACTCCACAGCTATCCAGTCAGTCCCATTCCCCCACTCTATATTCCCCCACTCCACAGCTATCCAGTCAGTCCCATTCCCCCCTCTCTATATTCCCCCACTCCACAGCTATCCAGTCAGTCCCATTCCCCACTCTATATTCCCCCACTCCACAGCTATCCAGTCAGTCCCATTCCCCCCACTCTATATTCCCCCACTCCACAGCTATCCAGTCAGTCCCATTCCCCCACTCTATATTCCCCCACTCCACAGCTATCCAGTCAGTCCCATTCCCCCCACTCTATATTCCCCCACTCCACAGCTATCCAGTCAGTCCCATTCCCCCACTCTATATTCCCCCACTCCACAGCTATCCAGTCAGTCCCATTCCCCACTCGATATTCCCCCACTCCACAGCTATCCAGTCAGTCCCACCTCCCCCCCCCACTCTATATTCCCCCACTCCACAGCTATCCAGTCAGTCCCATTCCCCCACTCTATATTCCCCCACTCCACAGCTATCCAGTCAGTCCCATTCCCCCCACTCTATATTCCCCCACTCCACAGCTATCCAGTCAGTACCACTCCCCCCCACTCTATATTCCCCCACTCCACAGCTATCCAGTCAGTCCCATTCCCCCCACTCTATATTCCCCCACTCCACAGCTTTCCAGTCAGTCCCATTCCCCCCACTCTATACTCCCCCACACCACAGCTATCCAGTCAGTCCCATTCCCCCCCACTCTATATTCCCCCACTCCACAGCTATCCAGTCAGTCCCATTCCCCCCACTCTATATTCCCCCACTCCACAGCTTTCCAGTCAGTCCCATTCCCCCACTCTATACTCCCCCACACCACAGCTATCCAGTCAGTCCCATTCCCCCCACTCTATACTCCCCCACACCACAGCTATCCAGTCAGTCCCATTCCCCCCACTCTATATTCCCCCACTCCACAGCTATCCAGTCAGTCCCATTCCCCCCACTCTATATTCCCCCACTCCACAGCTATCCAGTCAGTACCACTCCCCCCCACTCTATATACCCCCACTCCACAGCTATCCAGTCAGTCCATTCCCCCACTCTATATTCCCCCACTCCACAGCTATCCAGTCAGTCCCATTCCCCCCACTCTATATTCCCCCACTCCACAGCTATCCAGTCAGTCCCATTCCCCCCACTCTATATTCCCCCACTCCACAGCTTTCCAGTCAGTCCCATTCCCCCCACTCTATACTCCCCCACACCACAGCTATCCAGTCAGTCCCATTCCCCCACCTCTATATTCCCCCACTCCACAGCTATCCAGTCAGTCCCATTCCCCCCACTCTATATTCCCCCACTCCACATCTATCCAGTCAGTCCCATTCCCCCCACTCTATATTCCCCCACTCTACAGCTATCCAGTCAGTCCATTCCCCCCACTCTATATTCCCCCACTCCACAGCTATCCAGTCAGTCCCATTCCCCCCACTCTATATTCCCCCACTCCACAGCTGTCCAGTCAGTCCCATTCCCCCCCACTCTATATTCCCCCACTCCACAGCTGTCCAGTCAGTCCAATTCCCCCACTCTATCTTCCCCACTCCACAGCTATCCAGTCAGTCCCATTCCCCCCACTCTATATTCCCCCACTCCATAGCTATCCAGTCAGACCCATTCCCCCACTCTATATTCCCCCACTCCACAGCTATCCAGTCAGTCCCACTCCCCCCACTCTATATTCCCCCACTCCACAGCTATCCTGTCAGTCCCATTCCCCCACTCTATATTCCCCCACTCCACAGCTATCCAGTCAGCCCCTCTTCCCCCCACTCTCTATTCCCCCACTCCACAGCTATCCAGTCAGTCCCATTCCCCCCACTCTATATTCCCCCACTCCACAGCTATCTAGTCAGTCCCACCCCCCCCCCCACTCTATATTCCCCCACTCCACAGCTATCCAGTCAGTCCCACCTCCCCCCCCCCCACTCTATATTCCCCACTCCACAGCTATCCAGTCAGTCCCATTCCCCCCACTCTATATTCCCCCACTCCACAGCTATCCAGTCAGTCCCATTCCCCCACTCTATATTCCCCCACTCCACAGCTGTCCAGTCAGTCCCATTCCCCCACTCTATATTCCCCCACTCCACAGCTATCCAGTCAGTCCCACCTCCCCCCCCAACTCTATATTCCCCACTCCACAGCTATCCAGTCAGTCCCATTCCCCACTCTATATTCCCCCACTCCACAGCTATCCAGTCAGTCCCCATTCCCCCCACTCTATATTCCCCCACTCCACAGCTGTCCAGTCAGTCCCATTCCCCCCACTCTATATTCCCCCACTCCACAGCTATCCAGTCAGTCCCACCTCCCCCCCCACTCTATATTCCCCCACTCCACATCTATCCAGTCAGTCCCATTCCCCCACTCTATATTCCCCCACTCCACAGCTATCCAGTCAGACCCACCCCCCCCCACTCTATATTCCCCCACTCCACAGCTATCCAGTCAGACCACCCCCCCCCCCCACTCTATATTCCCCCACTCCACAGCTATCCAGTCAGACCCACCCCCCCCCACTCTATATTCCACCACTCCACAGCTATCCAGTCAGACCCACCCCCCCCCCCACTCTATATTCCCCCATTCCACAGCTATCCAGTCAGTCCCACTCCCCCCACTCTATATTCCCCCACTCCACAGCTATCCAGTCAGTCCCACTCCCCCCCACTCTATATTCCCCCATTCCACAGCTATCCAGTCAGTCCCACTCCCCCCACTCTATATTCCCCCACTCCACAGCTATCCAGTCAGTCCCAACTCCCCCCACTCTATATTCCCCCCCACTCCACAGCTATCCAGTCAGGTCCCATTCCCCCACTCTATATTCCCCCACTCCACAGCTATTCAGTCAGTCCCATTCCCCCCACTCTATATTCCCCCACTCCACAGCTATCCAGTCAGTCCCACTCCCCCCACTCTATATTCCCCCACTCCACAGCTATCCAGTCAGTCCCACTCCCCCCACTCTATATTCCCCCACTCCACAGCTATCCAGTCAGTCCCACCCTCCCCCACTCTATATTCCCCCACTCCACAGCTATCCAGTCAGTCCCACCCCCCCAGCCCACAATATATTCCCCACTCCACAGCTATCCAGTCAGTTCATTTCCCCACTCTATATTCCCCCACTCCACAGCTATCCAGACAGTCCCACCTCCCCCACTCTATATTCCCCCACTCCACAGCTATCCAGTCAGACCCACCCCCCCCACTCTATATTCCCCCACTCCACAGCTATCCAGTCAGTCCCACTCCCCCCACTCTATATTCCCCCACTCCACAGCTATCCAGTCAGTCCCATTCCCCCCACTCTATATAACCCCACTA